>NW_007249312.1:381394-433088 GCF_000164805.1 Carlito syrichta | reverse complement strand
GAGGTCGATATTTAGAGCTTTTAGGAATCGTCACACTGTTTTCCACAGAGGTTGCACTAGTTTGCACTCCCACCAACAGTGTAGCTTTAGACCAAGCCTCTGCCCCAGGCCCTTGTTGAAAGGGGAGTGTGTTTCTCAGTGAGGTTAGCAGATGAGCCTGTTTGTCGAGAGAGGAGGGCAAGGAAAGCAGCTGGTGCTGGTGCTGGTTTATCGCAGCAGTGTTCACAATAGCAAGAACATAGAACCAACCTTACTGCCCATCAAAAGAGGACTGGACACAAAAAATGTGGTACATATACACAATGGAATATTACGCGGTCATAAAGAAGAACAAAATTATGGCATTCAAGTTTATAATACTGAGTGATCTCTCACAGAAACAAAGAGCTCAGAATCACATGTTCTCACTCATAAGTGGACCTTGAACAACTACTGTGTTACTGTAGGAAAGGAATTGAAAGTAGCGGGAAACCACGGGCAGAGTGGGACGCTGGGATTGACAGTAGTCAATATCCGCCTGGGGAGGGGAGCACACCTCATCAATAAGGGTACCTGCACAATGAACATTTGTATACCTAATCCTGAATTGTATCCTACAATTTCAAAATAAAGAGAGAGGGAAAAAAAGAGAGAGATGCCTCAGAAAATTTCCCAGAACTGGAAATCGAAGTCTCCACCTCGGAGGAACCTTCAAGAGCCCAAATCAACGGGTAAAACAGGCCAACAGTGGGTCCCAGAACTGTGAACTTCCAGAATGTGGGAGCACTTGGGCATGGGCAAGGGTCGATCCCACCCTGTCCTACTTGCTTCCTGATTATAAGTCTCAGTTTCCTCAGATGCGCTTCCCTACCGACAGGAAACAGAATCGTAGTCTCTGGCCTGTAAGATTACACCCCATCTTAAAACTCAGTGACTGTATGCAGGACATACTACACACTCTGATGCCCCCAGCCATCAAGAGTAAGATTTTATTTTTTTTTAAGAATAAGTATTGTATTTTAAGTATCCATATGACATATCCACATATATAATTTTTTTAACATTAAAAATAATTCTAGCTGGT
Organism: Carlito syrichta; assembly: GCF_000164805.1. Lineage (NCBI taxonomy): Eukaryota > Metazoa > Chordata > Mammalia > Primates > Tarsiidae > Carlito > Carlito syrichta. The sequence continues at coordinate 432,025 of NW_007249312.1, read as the reverse complement.
TAAATTTAGAATGCTTTATTAAAACCAATTCAACAATACTCTCTGGCACCATTCCAAGAGCATTTCCATTTGATTGGGAATTGTTTAAATTTTAATCCATTTTAAACTCTGTCTCCCAATTGTGCTCTTCTTAGAATATGGTGTATGAAATATCGACTGCAATATCACCGACTCCTATTACATCATGTGTCTCTGCAGGGCCACTGGTACCCCTTTGGATGTTTGGGGGACGCATGTAGAACGTGGGGTGGGGTGAGGTGGGGTGGGATGGGACGGGAGAAATGCATTGATATGGTTAGGGGTGTGTTTCTGTGGTACCCCTTTCCCCCAAGATCACCAGCCAGAAGCCCATGTCTCTACCATATCAGCATCCTTACTACCTCCTGCTGTGGGCTGACTGCTCTTATTTTTCCCTTTTGCTTTTTTTAGGTTCATATTAATTTATTATTTTATTGTATCATATTTTAGTTATGGGGTACACATGGGGATTTTCTACATAAGTAAATCTGTGCAGTGACGTCTGGGCTTCTAGCAAGTCCTCTCTCCCCCAGTAGAGAATCTGGTATGTTTTCTTTGGAATGTTTTAATTTTTTTTTTTTTGAGTTGGAGTCTCACTCTGCCGCCCAGACTGGAGTGCAGTGGCCGCTCCCGGCCACCGCAGCCTCGACCTGCTGGGCTCCGGCGATCCTTCCGCCTCAGCCTTCCAAGTAGCCGGAATACAGGCATGCACTACCACACCCGGCTGATTTTTTGATTTATTGTAGAGATGAGGTCTCGCTGCCCAGGCGGGTCTCGAACCCGCGGGCTCAGGCAATCCACTCACCTCAGCCTCCCAAAGGCGCGGGATTACAGGCTGAGCCACCAAGCCCGGCTGGAATGTTTTAATTTAAGATAACAGCAAAGCTACCTTCCCAAGCACTTCTGCCAGTGCAAACTCTAGAAAAAACAAACAGGCAAAAAACATCAAACTGTACAGATTTCATAAGTAAAACAAGCCCCTCTTCCTAAGTTCACCGTCACACTACCTTTTCTTTTCCGAACAGTGTGTCCCCACGACTTTCAAATTTCGTGCAGCCTGGATCCTGGTCTTCACTGACCTTGGGAAGAGAAAATGGAAAGGGGTGCAGTTGAGACTAGGAGAGGGGTTTTTGGCAGGATGCCCATGGAGGATCAGTCCTGTACCTCTTCCAGATCCCCCCCATCCGAGCCTTGACATGGGGCTTTCAGTGGCCCCCAACACAACCTTTTTGGCATCGAGGACTGATTTCATGGAAGAGAATTTTTGGGAGGGGGTTGGGGAGAGGGAATCACCAGGCATTAGATTCTCAAAAGGAGTGCATGCAACCCGGATCCCTCCCACGTGCAGTTCACAATAGGGTTCAGAGTTTCCACTACTATGAAAATCTAATGCCGCTGCTGATCTGACCGGAGTCACCTGCCTCTCACCTCCTGCAGTGCGGCCGATTCCTAACGGGTCATGGACCGGTGCCTGGAGATTGAGGACACTTGCTGTATACAACAACCCACTACACCTTTCCTTAACAACCCTCCTCCCACTCCTTTATTAACTAAAACACTGCTAGAGACCCTGGGATTTACCCTTTTGGTTTTTTGAAAAAGCAGGATTAGCCGGGCTCGGTGGCTCAGCCTGTAATCCCACGCCTTGGGAGGCTGAGGTGAGTGAATTTCCTGAACCCGCAGGTTCGAGACCCGCCTGGCCAACTTGGCGAGACCTCATCTCTACAGTAAATCAAAAAAATTAGCTGGGCGTGGTAGTGCACGCCTGTAGTTCCAGCTACTTGGAAGGCTGAGGCGGAAAGATCGCCGGAGCCCAGCGGGTTGAGGCTGCCGTGGCTGGGAGTGGCCACTGCACTCCAGTCTGGGTGACAGAGTGAGACTCCAACTCAAAAAGAAAATAAAAGAAAAAGCAAGATTTATTGAGAGGGCAGAAAAGCTCCCACAGTGGGAGGGGACCCGAAGGGGTTGCCCCAGGATTTACCCTTTTATCACAAGGACTACCATACTTTAAGCAGCAACACTGCACCAGGCACTGAGTTGTTCATTTAATATATCATATATCCCTTAATTCTTACAGTCTTCCAAGTCAGGCATGGCCTTGTTTGTTTTAAACCTAAAGAAACAGAGGCTCAAGGAGGTTGAATAGTTTACTTAAAGTCCACTGACAATAAGAAGTTAAGCCTAGACATGGACCCAGTTGTGCCTTGTTTTACTGTTTAAAAGATAGATTTGCTTGAAAGTAATAATAACCAGACACATTTCTGTGTTCAACCTCCTTCTTATGTACCCTCTGAAAATCAGAAAAGTTGAATTATTGACTTCCCCAGCTTCCTTTGTGAATAAGAGTCACTACGGGACACAGTTTACAGATGTAAGTAGTGGGTCTTCTGGAAAGATTTTACTGGCGATACCACATCCCTGTCCCTGTTTTTGATACTGATATGTTTGATATTTTGGGAGCTATTTTGTAGACCCGAGGTGCTAATTATGAGGGAAAGGTCCAGAGAACTGGGAATCCAACCCCAGAAACCACCTTCCTCTACTTGTGTTCTCCAGGATGGCAGGCACTACCGCCTCTGGCTGAGAGCACTTGAGTGTGCTCTTGAATAACAAGAGTAGTGGTTAGTCTTGGATGAGCAGAAAAGTGGTAAAGTCTGTGCTAGGTTTGATCAAAACAGGAAGGTCTGTACAGGAAGGACTCAGTCAACAGCTTCCATGATTGTCTTAATGACTAGAAATTGGCATCTGACAATGGTAAGGAAAGCTTTTAGCCATAAGTAACCATCAGCCCAAGCTTTATCAGCCCAAACATATCTTTTTCACACAAAAAGAAGTGGAGAGAAGTGCTGTCCAATAGAAATACCATGTGAGAAAAAATGCAGGCCATGCCAAGAAAATATTCCAGTAACCACATTTAAAAAGTAAAGGAAACAGGTAAACTTAATTTTAATAACATCTTTTATTTAACCCAATATGTCCAACATATTATCATGTCAGCATGAAATCAATATTTAAAATATTAAGATCATTTTCTTCCTTTTTTTCATCCTGAGTCTTAAAATTCAATGTACATTTTACACCCCCAGTACATTTCAATTTTGAGCACTCGAGTACTCTTAGTCAGATGTGGCTAGTGCCTGCCATCATGGAGAACACAGGTAGAGGAAAGTGGTTTCTGGGGTTGGATTCTGAGTTCTCTGGGTCTTTCCCTCATATTTATCACCTCAGGTCCACAAAATAGCTCCCAAAGTATCAAACATATCAGTATCAAAAACAGGAACAGGGAAGTGGTACCCACCAGGAAGATCTTTCCAGAAGACCGCTACTTATATCTGTAAACTGTGTCCAGTAGGGACTCTTATTCACAAGGGAAGTTGGGAAGTTGGGAAAGTTAGGAATTCGACTTTTTTTGATTTCCAATGGATGCATAAGAAGGAGGAGATTGAAAAGAGAAATGTGGGGCTCAGTGGCTCAGTCTGAAATCCTGCGCCTTGGGAGGCTGAGGTGAGTGGATTGCCTAAGCCCGCAGGTTCGAGACCCGCCTGGGCAACTTGGCAAGACCTCATCTGTACAATAAAAAAAAAAAATCAGCCGGGCGTGGTAGCGCATGCCTGTAATTCCGGCTACTCGGAAGCCTGAGGCGGAAGAATGGCCGGAGCCCAGCAGGTCGAGGCTGCGGTGGCCGGGAGCGACCACTGCACTCCAGTCTGGGCGACAGAGTGAGTCTCCAACTCAAAAAAAAGAAAAACAAAAGAAAAGAGAAATGTGTTTGCCAACTAGGACTGCCACAGGCAGTCCTTTCAAGAGTGAGACTCCAACTCAAAAAAAAAAAAAAAAAAAGAAAAGAAAACTCATAAAAATTTCAGGAATCATGGAAATGTGCTCTACTTCATAGTGTAATATTTATATACCAGTAACTAAATAATAAATAGGTATTTCTTTCAGAATAATACCTATCTAGCTCACCAATGCCATTTTCCAGCAATGAAAATAGAAATTGAGAACCTGATGAAAAGATTGGTTCTCGGGAGACCAGTGTACTGACCTCATGCCTCCACAGATCTTTATGAATGTACAAGTGCATACTCTGGACACCAAATATTACACTATCTCTACAAATTCTTATTGGCCTAATGTTAGTGTTCAGTTTAATATACCACAGTGTAAATATATGACTCTCTTAACAGACCATATACCATCCTAGTCATCTCTTTCTAAAACTAAACTATAACAATAAAAAGAACTAAAAGAATACAAACTTATTATCAAAAAAAGTTCCATAGCCACCTTAATGGATAGAAAAAAGATCTTTAGCTTCAGAACTAATAAATAATATGTATTTTGACATCCTGAACATAGAGTTTGATTAAGAAAAAAGGAAATAAATATCCAATAATTTATACTGTAAATGGTGTGACTCTCTCCAAGATTGTAAGGTACTAAATGTTTAGGTAAAGTTTGGTGTTTTATTCCAAAGTATTTCTGTCTGTTTGGTTTCTCACAAAAATCCTAAAAAATGTTTTTAATTATTTTAAACTATGATACAGCATGACACATTGTAGTTGATAGTTTAAAAACCATCTATTATGACGCTACGCAATACAATGCAAATTAAAGCTGGTATTTATGTTTATTCAGTTTTAAATATGTGCACATACTTATATATGCAGGCATTCCTATCGCTAAGTCTCTAATTATGCATGCAGCCCACTAAGTCGTCTAATGGGATTGTGAAGAGCTGAGTTGTCATGAACCAGAATATGGGACTCATCACATGAGCTTACAATCATAAGCATAAAATTCTGAAGATAAAAACACAAATGAATTTAAACCATCAGAGAAATTAGGTCAATAACATAGTCTTTAACTGTAATCTCCTGATATTTGCATTTTGAAAGGGATAGAAATCCAGGGATTCTGCATGAGAAAGAATAATCCCATTATAATTCACTACATCGTAGCAATTGAGGTGAACTCTGTGTCATACTATATGAAGGACATACATTGACCACACTACAAGTAAGCCCCCGTGTCAGGAGATTATAGTTGTTGGTTAATACATTAAAAACCAAATCAAAGAAGGGTTTGTGAAAACTAGCATTACCACTAATGCCGTTAATATCTCTTGAAATCCTCTTTTCTTTTCAAATGCTTGATGGGGTGTCAAATGGTTGCATGGCCACTCTATGCAAATGGACGCCTGACTTCTATATCCTATGGCATAGGGTAATAGTAGTGCACACTATAAATCAGTTAGTGACATAAACTCCGTCTGTGAATTGCCAATGGATCATACTTTCCCGTCATTATGGCGTTGTGTAAATGTGCACTCAGGGCTGTTAACACCCCTCCAGGCTTTGACTTCTACCACCATGCAGGGCGCTGGTGACCAGACACATGAACACTGCCATTGCGTATGTTCCTTGGAGACATAAAATGACCCTTGTGTCACTTGAAAATGATGTAAGACCACAGAGTTCTACTTGGGACCACAGCAAAATTAAAGTTTATTACAAATTTTAAGAGAGAAAGTGAGAAGACTATTTTAATTCTAATTACTAAAAAAGAATGAGAATACTAATGTTAAATTTAAATAATAACTATGACTTTCCTTCAGCCCTTCTCCTTGATTCTCTGTCTCTCTCTCTCTCTCTCTCTGTCTCTCTCTCTCTCTCTCTCTCTCTCTCTCACACACACACACACACACACACAAACACACACACACACAGACTTTAATAAAAGCTTGGAAAGAGGAAACCTTATACTTTAAAGTGCCAACAGATTAAAAATTCAATGTCAGATCCTTATTCCTAAGAGCCTTTCATAAGCCCACATGTGGGCCAGCCTCCTTTCTGCTGTCTACTCTTTCTCTTTCTCTTTCCCCCACCTTCCTTTCTCTGTACCCACCCATTTGGAAGAAAAAGAAATCCTTCTGTCTTCTTACACAGAGTAGTTCAACAATTACTAGCCCCTGGATCCAGTTCTTAGAGACAGGGTTTCACTATGTTGTCCATGTTGGTCTCAAACTCCTGACCTCAAGGAAACCTTCCGCCTCATCCTTCCGAGGAGCACTGCACCTGGCCTCCTGGACTCAATTCAGCAAATCACTATGCTTTGTATATCCAAAGTCATATCAATAAGATGTGATCATTCTTTTACTTCCTATGAAAATTTGCAGGAATAAAGAAAAAATATAATGATTTTATGTCCCCACTGATATGACTTACAATGCCATCCTTTAGAAAGCAGAAGTTGGCAGGTTTATATTTTAAAGAATCAATTTTTCTGTTACAAGTAGATCAAGTGTTTAAATAAACAACTTAAAATCGAATTTGCTTGTAGGTTTGGCTTGTATTATATAAAACATACATTGACTTAAGGTCTAAGTCAATAATTACATCACTTAAGAAACCTAAACAAATATGAAAAATAAGTTATAATGTCTAGAATATGAGAAATGAGAAGTTTTCAAAATTAAAATGAGACTAAAGCAACTGATTTTTCTATATTAATCTTCCGAAAAGAATTCAGAAGTCTTTTTCCAATAAGTGAGACATCAAATTGAAATAACACTTGGTGTGACATATGAGGATGAAAATCTATGAACATTTCAAAACTTAAATTATGTATGACATCTTCATTGGCTACAAGTTTGTTACTTTGATTCCATAAAAGTAGATAATTTTATAACTATTCCTACAAGCTTAAACCCTGATAGAATTTAAAAATCGTTAACCAAATAAATATTTAGACAAACACCTATCCCAATTGATCTCTAATGTCCATCTATAAATGTCTTGTGCTTTTTAATCCAAGACATGTCCATAGATTCCATCTTACCTTATGAGAAAGATAAAAATAAATCCCCTGCTAGAATTCCACTTTCTCTGATTTCTGATGCTGAGAATGAATCACTTGGGAAATATATCATCTTGGGATAGGTGGTACTTAAGGCTTCCAATTGTGAATTAGTCGCCTTTCTGCAAAAACACAAGAGGCATAAATATCTTGTTTGAAATATTTATATCTGTGGTAAATAGAGGGAAAGTTTGGAATACAGAGAGGATGAAAACATACATAATGAGTCTGATATTCAACAATAGATAAGATCTGTTTATAAACAAAATTATAATTTATAGAAGTGGCTAAATCTTATTTTTAAAAATTATAAATAAGTATTACGCACACCAGAAGACAATAAATTATCTTGGGATTTAGACATCATAGGATCATTCATTATCAACTAATAGCTCAACAAGAGTTTAAAAACTACCTAAAATGAAGATTATTTCAGTAGCCTAATAATAATATTAACATATTTTTACATAATTTTAGAAATGCCAAATCACCCGAATGCCTCAAACTATAATGTACACTATCTATTTTGAAAGCTTAACTGGCAATTAATAAAAACAATAATACATATATTATAAGAAATTTAACAATCATATGAATCAAATCTTTCATATTTTCTTACACTGGAGTGTCTACATTTGAAACTTGAGTTTAAGTTTAATCTTATGACTAGAAAGAAGATAAACTAAAAAACTACCAATTAATGAAACTGAAGCCAAAAACCTGAGAATTTTTTTTAAACATATTTTTTATTTTAAAATTGTGGGTACAGTTAAGGGTTAGGTATACAAATATGCACCGTTCAGGCACCCTTGTTGATAAGGAATGTCTCCCGTCCCCCCAGACAGATATTGACTACCATTAGTCCCACCTCCCTTCCTCTCCCTACCCCCACCCCATAGTTTCTCACCACTGTCAGTCCTTTTCTTATAGTATTATGGTAGATGTTCAAGGTCCACTATATGAATGAGAACATGTGATACTCAGATCTTTGTTTCTGTGAGAGATCACTGAGTATTATAGACTCTAGATCCATCCAGGTTAGTGAGAAATTCATGATTTTGTTCTTTTTTATGGCTGCATAGTATTCCATCGTGTATATGTGCCACATTTTTTAAATCCAGTCCTCTTTTGATGGACAGCATGGTTGGTTTCAGGTTCTTGTTATTGTGAGCAATGCTGCAATAAAGGTGCGTGTGCAGGTATCTTTTTTATAGAGTGATTTGAGTTCTTCAGGGTATATTCCCAGTAGGGGGATTGCGGGGTCATATGGGAGGTCAATATTTATAGCTTTTAGGAATTGCCACTGCTTTCCACAGAGGATGCACTAGTTTACACTCCCACCAATAGTGCAGAAGTGTTCCCTTTTCACCGCATCCTCTCCAGCATCTGTTATTTTTAGAGTTATTGATAATGGCCATTCTGACTGGAATTAGGTGGTATCTCAGTGTGGTTTTAATTTGTATCTCCTTGATGATTAGTGAGGTTGAACATTTCTTCATGTGTCTGTCGGCCGCTCAGATGTCTTCCTTTGAGAAGTGTCTGTTCATATCTTTTGCCCACTTTATAAGGGGGTTGTTTGTTTTTTTTCTTTTTGGCACATTTGAGTCCCTTATAGATCCAAGATGTTAGGCCTTTGTCAGACCTGGAGTTGGCAAATACTTTTTCCCAGTCTGTGGGCTGTCTCCCTGCTCTCTTGATGGTTTCTTTGGCTTTGCAGAAGCTTGTCAGTTTAATGAGGTCCCACTTGTCTATCTTATCTCTTATGGCCTGTGGGTTTCGGGTTTTGTTCAGGAATCGGATACCAGTTCCAATTTCCATAGGAGTGTGTCCTGCATTTTCTAAGGTTCTTATGGTTTGAGATTTTACATTTAGGTCTCTGATACATTTAGAGTTAATTTTTGTGTAAGGGGATAGGTAGGGGTCCTGTTTCAATCTTCTGCATGTGATCAGCCAGTTTTCCCAGCATCATTTACTGAATAGGTTCTCCTCTCCCCAGTGGTAGGTGGTGGAGGCTTTTTCAGAGATGAGTTGGTTGAGAAATTGAGCTTTTGCTTCTGGAATCTCAATTCTATTCCATTGGTCTATATGCCTGTTCCTGTACCAGTACCAAGCTGTTTTGATTATTATAGCTTTATAGTAAAGTTTGAAGTCTGGTAGTGTGATACCTCCTGCTTCGTTTTGTTTTTGTTTTTGTTTCCATTTTTGTTTTTGCTGAGGATTGTTCTGGATATTCTTGGCCATTTGTGTTTCCATATGAATTCCTGTATTGTTTTTCTAACTCTGAGAAGAATGTTGCTGGTAATTTGATGGGTATTGCGTTAAATCTGCAGTTTGCCTAGGTAAGATGGACATCTTCATGATGTCGATTCTTCCAATCCATGAGCATGGGATATTTTTCCACTTGTTTGTGTCATCTTTGATCTCTTTGAGCAGTGTTTTGTAGTTTTCATTGTAAAGGTCTTTCAGGTCTCTGGTTAGGAAGATGCCAAGGTATTTCATTTTTTTGTGTGGCTATTGTGAATGGGATTGTGCTTTTTATTTGGGTTTCTGTTTATTTATTATTGGTGTAAAGAAATGCGATTGTCTTTTGCACTTTTATTTTATACCCTGAGACTTTGCCAAAGTCCTTTATCATGCAAGGAGGTTTTTGACAGATTCTCTTGAGTTTTCAAGGTACACAATAATGTCATCAGCAAAGAAAGATAACTTGACTTCTTTTCCTATTTGGATACCCCTGATCGCTTTCTCTTTTCTGATTGCTCTAGCCAGGACTTCCAATACTATATTGAACAGGAGGGGAGAGAGTGGGCATCCTTGTCCTGTTACAGTTTTCAGGGGAAATGGTTCCAATTTTTGTCTGTTTAGGAGTATGCTAGCTATGGGTTTCTCGTAGATGGCATTCACTATTTTGAGGTATGTTTCATGTATGCCTAGATGTTCGAGGGTTTTTATCAAGAAGGTGTGCTGGATTTTATCAAAAGCTTTTTCTGCCTCTAATGATATAATCATGTGGTTTTTGTTCTGATGTCTGTTGATGTATTTAATTACATTTATTGTCTTGCGAATTTTGAACCAGATTGCGTCACAGGGATGAAGGCTACTTGGTGATGAGGGATGATTTTTGAGATGTGTTGTTGAATCCGATTTGCTAGGATCTTGTTGAGAATTTTAGCATCTATGTTCATCAAAGATATTGGCCTGTAGTTCTCTTTCTTTGTTGGGTCTTTACCTGGCTTGGGTATCGATGTGATGTTAGCTTCATAAAATGATTTGGCGAGGGTTCCATCTTTCTCAATCACCCGGAATACTTTCAGTAGGATTGATATCATTTCCTCCTTAAATGTCTTATAGAGTTCTGCTGGAAAGCCATCTGGTCTGGGGCTTTTTTTTGTAGGTAGTTTACTTATTACATAGTCAATTTCTTTGACTGTTATTGGTCTATTTAAGGTCTCAATTTCTTCTTGTTTCAACCTAGGCAGGTTGTGTGATGTCAGAAAGTCTTCCATTTCCTTAAGGTTTTCAAGTTTTTTTCCATATAAGTGTACATAGTAGTCTCTAATGATCTTTTGTATTTCTTCAGGGTCAGATGTGACTTCATCTTTTGTGTTTCTGATTGTATTTATTTGGGCTTTTTCTCTTTTTTTCTTGGTCAGTCTAGGTAGGGGATCATCAATCTTGATTATCCTTTCCTAGAATAAGCTTTTTGTTTCATTGATTTTTTTGTATTATCGTTTTGTCTTCCATGTCCCGGATTTGGGCTTTTATTTTGGTGATCTGGATTCTTCTGCTGAAGTTAGGGTTTTGGTGGTCTTGCTTTTCCAGCTTCCTAAGGTGACTTGTTAGGCTATTAATTTGTGATCCTTCCATTTTCTTCATGTGCGTTTGTAGAGATATGAATTCCCCTCTTACTACAGCTTTCATGGCATCCTAAAGATTTTGGTAAGATGTCTCTTCATTTTCATTTGTTTCCAGGTATTTTTTCTCTGTTTTGATTTTATTGTTGACCCAGGAGTTGTTTAGCATCGTGCTATTTAGTATCCATGTCTTTGTAGGTTTGGGGGGAACCTTGTTGGTGTTGATGTTTATTTTTATTCCACTGTGGTCTGAGAAGGTGCATGACAATATTTTGATCTTTTGAAATTTGTTTATGCTTGATTTATGGCCAAGTATGTGGTCAAACTTAGAGTACATTACATGTGGCAATGAGTAGAATGTATATTCTGTGACTGTTGGGTGGAGTGTTCTGTAGGTATCAATTAAGTCCATTTGGTCAAGAGTCACATTGAGGTTCCGGATCTCGTTGCCGAATTTTTGTCCTGATGATCTGTCTAGGGTTGTGAGTGGGGTATTAAAGTACCCAGCTATGATAGTGTTAGAGTCAATATCTTTCTTGAATTTTCTTAGAAGCTGCTTTATGAAAGTTGGTGCTCCTATGTTGGGTGCATATATGTTTGGGATAGATATTTCTTGTTGATGGAGTGAACCTTTTATCATTAGGTACTGGCCTTCTGTATCTTTTTCAATTTTTGATAGCTTAAATGGTATTTTGTCTGAGATTAAGATCACGACTCCTCCTTTCTTTTGTGTTCCGTTTGCCTGAAAATTTGTTTCCCGTCCTCTTACTTTGAGTCTGTGCATGTCCTTTCTGGTGAGATGGGTCTCTTGAAGGCAATATATTGTTGCCTGGGAATATTTTATCCATTTTGCTATTCTGTTTTTTTTCAGTGATGCATTTAGTCCATTCACATTCAGACTAATTATTGAAATGTGAGCATTGTTCCTTATCATAAAGTTCCTATAGAGTTGTTATTGTTGTTCCTCTTTGTTTGTTGTCTTTCTTTTGGTTTTGGGGTTGGTTCATGTGTGTCTTACTCTTTTTCCTGTACTCTTGTGAAGAACATTGTTGTTCTTTTTTCCTTTTCTCCTGTATTTAGTACTCTCTTAAGTATTTCTTGTAGTGGTGGTCTGGTGGCAGTGTAAGTTCTTAGGGATTGGATATCTGGGAAAGATTTTAATTCTCCCTTGCTGATGAAGCTTAGCTTGGCTGGGTAGGTTATTCTTAGTTGAAATTGTCTATCTTTTAGAACTTTGAAGATAGGGCTCCAAGCTCTCCTGGCCTGCAGGGTTTCTGTAGATAAATCTGCTGCTATTCTAATTGGTCTTCCATGGTAATTGATCTGGCCTTTTTCTCTTGCTGCCTTTAGGATTTTTTCTTTTATACCTACTTTGGTTAGGCAAATTATTATGTGTCTGGGAGTTGGTCTTCTCATTTGTTGTCTTGCAGGGGTTCTCTGAATCTCTTGTGCTTGAATTCGTGTCACTGATGAGATGAGGGAAGTTTTTTTCAATAATCTCATGGAATGTTTGTTCCAAGGTGGCCTCTGTTTCTCTTTCTGTTTCAGGAAAGCCAATTACTCTTAGGTTCTTTCTCTTGAAGTAATCGCTCATCTCTTGAAGGTTTTGATCTGTCTTTTTAAGCTTCTTTTCTATGTTTTTGACAGTTTGGGTTAGTTCTATATTTTGGTCCTCAAGTTCTGAGATTCTTTCTTCTGCTTGGTTAATTTTGCTTTCATGCTTATCAGTTTGTTATTTATTTCATTTACAGTATTCTTTATTACTGCTATCTCTGGTATCAATCCCTTCTTAGTTTCTTCTTGTCTTTCCTCAACTGTTTTTAATCTGTCCATTAATGTCTTGATATCTAGGTTTGTAGTTTGAGACCAGTCATTCTGAAGTCAGTTTTCTCAGTGTCTGCCCTCCCAGGGGTCTGGGAGAGACCCATATTCTTCTTTTGGTTTTTCTTCATTTGTATAGATTTTTCTCTCTCTCCCCCTTTCCCTCCCCTTCTTTAACCCTGTTTTTCAGAGAAGGTGGGGTTGCTTTTACTTCATTTGTTCAATCTCCTATTCTTCCTTATGAGGGTTTTCTGACTTTATTCACTTTTGAGGCTGGAGTATGGACTGGGGGCTGTACTTTTTGCAGTTTTGAGGTTTAATTGAGAGGGAAGTTGTGATTCAAGAATCTATCTGCTGATCCCAGTATCCACCAACAGGTGCATGGGCACACTGGAACCTATTTCCCACTGCCTTACAATCTGTCCACGCAACGGGGTGTAGGTTTGGTCCCTGGAACAAAAGGAGGTACGAAAAAGGAAAATAATGGAAGAAGGGGGGTCAAGAAGAAGTTAGAAAGAGAGAAGAGTGAGAGGGAAAACAGACATACATACCAATTAACAGGTGAGAAAGAGACACAAGGCCAGAAAAGAGTGAAAGAGGCACACACACAAAATTCCCTAAAGCACACCAGTAACCACACAAAGACAGTCCAATAAAATCATGCCTTTTGATGTGTTTTTCTCCAACACAAACAGGTAGTCTAAATCAAAAAGCAAACAAAAGTGAACAAAACAGTCAAAATGATAAAATCAAAAGTCAAAATAAGAAACCAGACTAGCTCTGGAATCTTTCCTGAGTGTCTAAAGTCTCTTTAGCTCTGATCTCTAGCCTCTCCCCTTTGCTTTTATTGCAGACAGATAGATTTACTCCCAGCTTGGGTTTGTTCCTTTAGCTTGCTGCCTGAGAGGTCTGCAATGCTCAGTTGCCTGCATGTGATTCAGCATAGGGGAGGGGCTTTTGTCTCCTGTTTAGCCACATTACCTTAGAAACCAACCTGGAGGCTGCTCTTAGATGGGCGGGGCAATGCAAATCTCTGCCTGGAAAATGGCCAAGGTGGGCAGCTCCTCTTTTGCAGATCCTTTCTCTCCACTCGTTCGGGTCTGTAGACAATTCACTATGATGGGCTGTGGTGGCGTGTGAGGCACCAGGGATCAGCGGCACAACTGGGTGCTGAATCTGGTGTGCCACCAGCAGCCTGAGATGGAGGACGGAGTTGGGAGTTCCCTCTTCTGGAGCTGAGAGCTAAGAGTACCTGATCAGCACCTCCTCAAGCTATACTGTTCCCTTACACAACCATGGGGTTGCACGCTGGGTGCCTCAGCCAGAGTGGGACCGGAGCTCCAAAAGGCAGGTTGTGAGCAGTGACAGCAGCTTTGGGCCCCACACAGGGCACTTCAGTCAGAAATGCCTCCTTTCTGAGGGGCGGGTGCCTAGAGCCTCCCTGGGTGACAGCAGCTTGAAATAGGGCTGGACGAGAGCTCAGAACCCAGGGTCAGGAGCTGGAACTCCGAGGACTGAGTACCGGGCCGCTGGGCTGGGAGCCCTGTCAGGGTGGGAACTGGCAGTGGCTGAGTGCGGGGCAGATCAGTGCAGCCAGCAAGGGAACCCAGATCTCCACAAGGCAGTATCCAAGGGCCTCCACAGGCAGCAGCTTTGCACCAGGTGAGACGCTGTAGCCGGGAGGGAGCTGGGATCTCCTCACGGCCAAGGCTGGGGCCGCCTATAGTGGAGCAGCAGCAGCCGGGGGGTCCACAATAACCAACCTTGTGTGGGACCGAGGGTCTTAGGGGCTTGGACCGGTGCAGCTGGTGGTGGGCAAGAGGGTGGGGGAAGGAAAATAAGAGTCTTTTGGGGAACTCACGTTCGGAGAATCTCACAGTTCCACCTATACTGTTGCCATCTTACCGGAACTCCCAACCTGAGCATTTTTAAAAAGCAGTTAAAAAATTTAAAAACTAAAAAAAAAGCAGTTAAGTATAATTTAATACATAATGACGTAAAGCTGCAGTCTTTATTAGTTACTAAATTTTGACTAATAAAGCTAGCACTTACTCTGTGATAGGCAAATTACATATAATTTTATTTAGCTTTTAAAATAGTCTCATATGTTAATAACCCTAATTTTCATTTACACATGGGGATACTGAGTCTCGGAGAATAAAGCAGGCCAGGCTCGGTGGCTCAACCTGTAATCCCAGCACTTTGGGAGGCCGAAGTGAGTGGATTGCCTGAGCCTGTGGGTTCGAGATCAGCCTGGGCAACTTGGCGAGACCTCATCTCTACAATAAATTAAAAAATTAGCCAAGCATGGTTGTGCATGCCTGTAGTTCCAGCTCCTTGGAAGACTGAGGCAGAAGGATCATGGGACCCCAGCATAAGGTGACAGAGTAAGACTCCAACTCAAAAAAAAAAAAAAGTGAAGTAACTTTCCCATGGTCACATAGCAAGTCAAAGTGGGAAGTCAAGTGACCAGCACCAGCATCCATGTTCTTACTCAAGAAATCCTCACATAGGATTTTGAGAAATAGAAACTTTAAACAGCTGTCTGGAAGGTAATACTTTCTGAATATATACATATGAAGTTCAAGTTCCCTATAACTTCGTTATCATCAAAAGAAATGCATGAAATGAAAGAGTAGATCTGTCAGATATCCTTGATTCTACAAAACATATTTTTAAGCTCTAGCATTTTCTGAAACTGAATTTTGTCTTGGAATCAAAGTCAAAGAAAACTTCCCATTTCCAGGCAGAGGATTTCCTCAGTATTTAAGAGCTCATCTAGTGTAAGAGGCATCTGCTCATCTGAGTATTGTCTTGGTAACACACGTGACTAGATTTCATCTAAAATTTGCATGACTAATTATGAGGTCAAATATTCCTATAATATTTCATTTTCATTAAAATGCAACATTGAAGCAAAAAGCACCTCAGTTTCCCTACCTATGAAAAAGTTACAGGATAATTTTCATCTAGTTGCTATAAAGATTAAATGTAAAGATACAGACCATTGCTGAGTACAAAACAGGCACTTAGGAAGTAGGGTTGTTTTATGACAACCCTACATATGAGGAAGAAGAGGCAGATGCAGAAATCACAGAAAAAAACAGTAGGTTATAAAGTTAAGAGAGAGAAGAAATCATATTTCAACAGAGGAACGACCTGCTTAACTTCTTACATGGCAACCATCAAGTACGGGACCTAGAAATTGATGATACTTCCAAGGAAATGAAGTAGTGTCATATTGTCACTGAAACATATGCAAAAATGTCCTAATGTACTTTCAAACTCTTGTGGCTTAAAGTGCAACTCACATCACCCCCTCCGTCCGAAGCTCTTACTCCCTTCTTCCAAAGAGTTGGCAACTGCACCATTCCAAAAACTGGGAGCTTGTTCCCATTTGTAAAGGACTGAATGGCACCTCTGCCCAGTTCATGTCCAGCTCAGGATGTGACCTTATTTGGAAACAGAGTCTTTGCAGATATAATTAAATACAGATTAAATTAAATAAATAAACTTAAATTAATAATATAGATATAATTAAGATGAAGCCATGCTAATTAGAATGAGCTCTAAATCCAGGGACTGGTGTCCTTGTAAAAAGAGAAGGGGACACACAACACACAGAGGCACAGGAAAGAAGGCCATGTGAAGACAGGGACAGATCGGAGAGGTGCATATACAAGCCAAGAATCGCCAAGGATTGCCAAGGAACACCAAGGATCACCAAGGATTGCCAAGGGATGCCAAGGATCACCAAGGATGGCCAAGGAACTCCAAGGATCATCAAGGTTTGCCAAGGAACACAAGGATCGCCAAGGAACACCAAGGATCACAAAGGATTGCCAAGAATCATGAAGGATTGCTAAGGATCACCAAGGATCACCAAGGAATGCCAAAGATCACCAAGTATTTCCTAAAGCCTCCAGAAGCAGGAAAAGGCAAGAAATTCTTCTTCTCTGGAGGCTTCACAGGGAGCACACCTTGATTTCAGACTTCTCGCCTCTACAACTCTGAGAGAACAAATTGCTGCTGTTTTAAGCCACCAGGTTTGTGGTATTTTGTTACAGCAACCCTGGCAAATTGACGTACCACCACTGTGTGTTCATTATGTGTTCACTGGTGCCCTCCTAAAAGCTGTCTTCTATCTTGGTGATTCCTCCAACTCCTCCCCCTGCAGGCCTCTGACTTCTTCTGATCTCACTAACCAGCTCTCTTCTCAACCACTGAAGCCTATTGGAGCTATCCTTCACAATTTGGCAACAGATCATAAGATCTAGAAGGGCAGAGCCATATCTGATAGCTGTATACCTCCCCGAGTTGAGCACTCAGTAGGCGCCCAGCAAAAGAGCCAAAGTCCGAAGCACAGACTAAGAGTACAAGATCCCGGTTGCACCTGTCTGTGCCTTAATTGCCTCATGTGTACAACCAAGATAATGGCAGGGTTTATAAGATTTTAAGAGACTGAGTTAATACTGTAAAGCATAGAACAGTTCCTAGCATATAGTTAGTGACTGAATAATACTTGGTGCCATTATATTAATTGTAATTTTTACTGTATCCAGAAGGAAATGCATATTACAATGATCCTATTTAAGACTGCATGCAGACAAATGGGTAGAAAAAAAAGCCATAAATGAACGAAGAAAGCATACATAATTAGTCAAATGTTTTGCTCTTGAAAAACACCAATTCATTTCTATAATAATTAGTATAATAACCAATTTGCTTCTATAGCATTGTGTTTTGAAGAACCATCTAAACATTTCTTTTTCTAAGAGTAACCCTGCCCTTTTCAGAAGTTATTAGGTAAACTCCAATTTATCGTTATATGGCTTGCTTAAACCTGAACCCCTATCTTCATCTGGAATTGTCCTTCTCTGAGATATTTTCCTCTCTTCTTCTACAGCAAATCCTGGTCTTTCTTTTTGACCTAAATTCCCACCTATGACATGGCTGCTTTCCCAGTACTCAAGCCCACCCTAATTATCTCTTCCTGTGAAGTTCCCTAATACATCATAACCCATAATTCAGCACACAAGCACTGGTCATTTATAATGTGTCCTATGCATATATTATCTTCCCCCAAGACTGAAAGTTTAAGAGAACAATCATTACTTCACAACTTAGCAAAATATTGACTGCAAAATCCATCCTCTTGATTACACATGTATGTTTTAATCTGCATTTCTCACATAATTATAAAAATTTTAATACAGGTAAAATGCTTGTTCATTGTAGTAGCCCCGTAGGTCATTGAAACAAGTTTTCCTTTTAAAATAAAAAATGAGGAGGAGGTGATTTACTTGCTGCATCTGCTCCAAATAAAAATTCTGTTTTATAATATATTCAGTGTGATAATTTGCTATTTCATAGCTATGTTGACAAAAAAGTGATGAGAAAAATGAAGTTGTGAGAAGAATCTCTTTCTTCTTTTTCAAACTTTCTTTTTAGAAAGTTTCAGAGAGGTAAAATCATTTAGGCTAAAAGGGAAGAATTCAGATGGATAAAAGCAATTAAGTTAAACTTTCATGTTATGAAGATGTGAGGTTAAAATTCTGCAGAAAGCAACCAAGTTGGCTATAAGAAAGAATTTCATAAAGGTGTAAACTTATAAAATGTAAAACCAAATGAGAAAGAGGAAAGGATTTCTCTTTTTGAGGACTATTGAAAAGAGTAACTATCTGAAAAGATAGTTTGTGGTGCGTAAAAACCTGGATATTGGTAATAGAGGCTATCCTAGAAGTCCTGAAATCAGCTTGAAATAAACATACATTAAACACATTTGCTTTAAATAAAACTATCATCTGTGATTTTATTCCTGCTGTTTTTCCTCAGAGAGTGATGATTATAATCAATTCTTTAACCTTTTTAATTACAGGCAAATGGGCGACTTAATTACACATCATGGGACAAAGTATAGTGAGAAAACAGCTGCAGGGTTGGGGTTCAGGTAACAAAGACATTGCAAAAAAAGAAAGAAAATACTCATCAAACCAAATAAATACATTATAAGAAAACACAGACAAGTAGAGAGGGGAAGTACCCACCTATGTTTGTTTAATTTGATATTTTAATTAATTAACATAGAAAACTCAAAGTGTCTCAAATCATAACTAAATTTGGAATTGAAAGAACGCCTCGCTTCACAATAATGCAAACTTGTGCCAACAGGAAGGCTGTTATGCTACTTGTCCCGTCCCCTTCCATGAGTGCAGCCTTTGGGATTGTTGATACAACCAAAGACAACTTGGGTATACGGAAGCCACATCCAACCAGAACCCGGGGAGGAAGCATAAAAGCTTTCTCTCTTAGTGAAAGTGAAACAGAGATCACAGAAGCCACACTGTTAGTCTCAGTATTTTACTCATTGGACAACCTTTGAATCTATATCAACTAGGAGTGGCACTGTCAGTCTTTCATCAGTATTGCAGACCCATTATGCACAAAGCACAGCACCAAGTTCTGGAGACACAGTGTGAACAAGTACCTGTCATGCACCAAGCAAAGCACTACGTACAAGAGATGCAACTGTGCATAAGTACCTGCTATGCACCAAGCAAAGCACTAAGTTCTAGAAATTTAACTGTGTACAGGTGGAAGGACTGGCCTAGCTGCGAGCCACAGTGCATTCATTCACATGAACACGAGGGATGGCAGAGTCTATGGGCTGGAGGCTCACAGGTTAGTTGATCGGTTGGTGCAGAGATGAGGACGTTCTCTTCAGCTTCCCTCTGTTTTCTCAGTGAAATGAAAAGCAGAATCATCAGCTTCAGAGAACAAGAGGGAAGAAAGAACTGGAGGTTTGAGGAGAGAGGAAGAAATGAAGCCTGACAGCAGACAGTACCCAGAGCCCACATGGCCATGAATTAATGAGGAATTGCTTGGCATAACTGAGTGCTTTCTTCTCCAGCCACTTTCAGCTGTTCAGCAGCAAGCACAGACCAGAGAGTCAGATTTAACCAGAATCTGGGTTTTACTGGTCTACAAATGGAGAGAGGAGTCCACAGTCTACATAAAACAGAAGTGTTCCTTAAATGAAAGGAGATAGTTCTAACATTTTCTGTGGATTCCCTCAACAATAAATGTTCATTAAAATTTGACCAGGTGCAGTGGGCACACCTGTAATCCCAGCATTTTGGGAGGCTGAGGCAGGAGGATTACTTAAGGCCAGGAGTTTGAAACCCTAGGTCAAACCCAACACAGTGAGACCTAGTCTCTACACAAGATTTTTTTTTTAATTACCCAATCTCGGTGGGGTGCAACTGCAGTATTAGACACTGAGGAGGCTGAAGCAGGAGAATCACTTGAGTCCAGGTCGAGGCTGCAGTGAGCTGCACTCCAGCCTGGGTGACAGAGCAAGATCTTGTCACTATTAGATAAATAAATAAAAGTAGATTTATTTATTTATTAAAATCCATGTATGTATGCTTTTACTTATGTTTATTTTTTGATTTTATCAACAAACAGAGAGAGGTTCTCTAATGATCAGAAATGTATTTGGGAATAACAGGATTATAATCCACGTTATATGTGTCAAGATAGACCAAGGACATATCCCAGGAGGTTGAAGCAAAGGGATAGCTTTTAAAGGCAAAAAGAAAAATACAAGCAAGTTGTTCTGAAACAAAGAGAACATAGGTAAGGGGTTTATCCTGGAGGTGACGTCATATTATTAGTGGAGACAGTGTGTCAGGCAAGTGTTTTGCATAAGCATGTAGCTGTCTTTGTGTGACTCACATAGCAAGCTTCAGTCTGGAGAAATTTATTATGATAGTTCCTGTTATCAGGTAAATCATGCATGAGAGCACCCCTACCCCGTAGCCTTCCTGGACTCTGTTTTGAAAGGATTTGACGCAAGAGACTCCATTTTCATTCTGACCAGTTTCACAGGTTAAATTAATTCACATCAATAGATAGATAATCTACATACACAGGTGATAGATGGATGGTAGATAGATGATACAGCTATGAAAGATCGATAGGTAGATAGATAAATAGACAGATACTTTGTAATGTAGGAGGAAACTAATTTTGTTTATACCCAAAAAAAGCATCCATCTGAGGAAAAAGACAAGTGCAAGAAATAAAATTCTCTGCTTTTAAATTAAATAGAAATTTAGGGACAAAGAGCAGGACGGAACTGAGGGGTAGTAGTACTGTTTTGTAGAGAAATTAGTAAGTCCTGTGTGATTCAGCTCCTCATATGTGAGATATCAAAGGAATCTCTCATCTAATTCAGTATTGGCGGAAAGTTGGGACCACAAGTGAACTTGATAGAGCACAAAAACCTTGAGCATGTCAACGGTCTTTCTATTAAGAGTGAAATGGCAATTAGCGATCATCTTATGCAGCTCTTACACCAAGAGGACATTATTTTTCCCCGGGGTTACATGTTTAATATTTATAAAATTCTGTTTATCCAAAAGAAAATAAAGGCTATTGAACGAGATGATATCTAGCTTCACTTTCAGCTCTGACATTTTGTGAAATTAAGGTTTTTCCGGGGGGGAAAGCACAAGAAATTAACCTGTGACCCCTCATTCCCAGTCTAAAAGTGACAAACGGAATATACGCCGGCTCGGGTTCACGGCTACATCCTTAACTGCCCTTTGCTCTCACCGGGATGGAAGTCTTAATGGAGAAAGAGCAATCCCCCAGCTACCCCAGTGAGCTTGTTTAAACTGATTAGCCCTAAGTGAAAAAGCCACCAGGACGCACATGGCTAGAAGCTCTCCAAAAAACGGGCTCCTTGAATGAAGTCACACAGCCATGGGAACTGTAGTCTCTGCTGTCCCAACTGCCTGTCTCTGCATTGTGCATATACGCCCCAAGGCTTGAGTGACTGAGTGAATATGAACACTACTTTCTAAAAGGTTAATTGTGTGGTACACGGATGGATGTTGTATCATTGGCTCTTTGTTTATCTTGGAATTTGAACACCACTTTATATATACATATATACATATATATAAAGCTGTATATTTTCCATGACTAATTAACAAAAAGTTGATTAAAAGTCATGCACTTCATCTACTAAATACAGCATCTGGACGAAGGATTTAAGAATTAGCATAGTTTCCAGGTGAAATGAAACAGATCCTTTACGGAAAGCCATCTTATACAGCTACGATATTTACAACACTTTTATCAGGACACTAAAACAGAAGCAGATGCTTCTCTATAATGCCAAAATATTAGTTACACATGGTATCATGCATTTCAGAAAACAAAATAATAATAGATGGTCATAGAAGGACAGAGCGGTTTTCTCTTGTAGTTGGATATAGAACAGATCCCAAATATTTTTGAAGTTAAACTTAATACAGATGGGACAATTCCAAATGTGTTGCGAAGTAAATAGCACACCGGGGAATTAAGGGAAAGTACTCAATTTTTTGCAAATATCAGCTTTGCAGGGATGGCATAACACACTCTTAATAGACATTCTTAATAAGTAAGAGTTATTTAAAGCATTGCTGATGCATCTGTAATCAGAATGTTCTTGTTGATGTACTTATACTATTCATATTTAAAAGCCTGCTCTAAATCTGCTTTGTGGGTTCACACTGTGGAACAGTCTTGTAGCTATGACTGAGGGGAGGAAGGGTTGGCACCATTTTTGTAAGCACTTGACTCCAATATTTATCTGTGCAACACAAACCGAAAAACTCCTCTGTGCCTGGTACTGTGCTAAGCAGAGCAGATACAAAGACAAAGGTCTGTGTGCTGTGTAATTAAGGAGAGCACATGTGCAGGGGGCAAGGTGACCTCTCATCAAATACCCTATGAGCGGGAAATGGGGCCAGAAGTGAACTTGGAAATTCACAGAACTCTTGGGCACACCAATAGTCTTTCGACACATTGCGAAATGGAAATTTGTGAACTTGATTGTCTAGTAGGGCAAAACAGCTCTAAACAGAAATGAGCACACAATAATGTGATAAGGACCTTAGTTCCAGTATGTCTCAGTCACCATGAGCGCAGAGACCAAGCAACTAAGACATCCTGGAGTGGGATACAGCTTCACCAAGAAGGACGTGACATTCAAAGTGCATTTGAAAGATAAAGAGGGAGGATAGCATAGAAGGGGACAGACACCATATAAGTAAAAGCACAGCTTGAAAGAACATGACACAGGCTACCTCATAAAACCTTTCCAAAACTTGGATCTACCTGTCAGAGGCAAAGCAACAAGAAAAAAAATAGAAAAAACTTGGCGCATATATGCCATTTCTAATGCATGTCAAATATCACGAAAAATTTACAAAGAGCACAAAGAAACGGGTTAATGATATTACTTCATTCCTAGAAAAAATCCACAAAGCTCAGCCCCTATGTGATTAAGTTTTGTTCTAAAAGCAAAGCAAAAAATATATAATTTTTTATAAAACATAAATATCTTTTTTTAATTTTGAAAGCAAGGAATGCCTATGGTAAAAAAAAATAATAATTCAAGAAACATAGGAAAATACAGAGAAGAAAATTAAATCCTACACCCCAGAAACACTGTTAATGTATAATATTTTAATCTGTGTGTGTGCATGTAAATGTGTTTGCATGTTTGAGCAAAGCCTCAAACTTGTACAAAAAGTATGGTTTAAGATCAGTTATGTATCACATCTGCTAGTGTCAGCTAAGGCCTCCTTGCCCTATCTGATCTAAACATTAGCTCAAACCCTAAATCCATACCCTGTGATGAACCCCCGAGCTCCCAGTTCTTCCCCTGACCTCTACCTCCGGGCTTCAGTCTTTATACATTTTCTTCCATATTTGATATCAAATCCAGCCCTCCTTTGATTTCCATAAAACGACTCACTTGACACAAAGCATCTGGGAGTAGATAAGACATTACTGAAGATTTAGTGGGAAGGCAAAATAGAAGTTTCCATCATGACAACACCAGCAGTTAAATCAGACATCCGACATCTAAGCTCCCAAGGGTCCTTTGGTAAGCCCCAGACGGGGGTTGCACCAGCCCCGAATCATAAGCAGCCGCTTTCTCACGACATCTCTCTAGACCTTCTGTCCTCTCTTGCTTCCTTCACTCTCCTCCACCGGCTGACTGTCATGCAGAGCAGATGGAACAGTGCTTTGGATTCTTCAGTCCCTGCAGTCACCACCAGGCGCTCTCCTGTCCTACGTGTTTTCACCAAAACAATTCCTTTTCAAACAGAAAATCTGGTGCCATTTGTTACGTGCTAATTTCATTTGTAGACAGATTTAGCATCACCTTGTGTCATAATTAGGGTTCAACCACATCATTTTAATGGCTGCATCATATGCTGCAATTATTTAACTAATCACTTTTATAGCTATGTAGATGACTTTAGTCTACCCCACTTTGATTAACATCTTTACACAAATATTGCAAGTGTTTGCTTAGGTTATTTGGAAAGTAGATAATTCTTATTTCATAAATCCCTGTGCTAAAATAGAACGGGCATAGCTTTGTGTATCCAAATTAAATTATTAAATCACTTACCTGTGCACACTGCCTTTCTCTTCCTCTCCTCCATATTTAAGTCTTTTTATTGGTCCCAAAGTCAGGCAACTACCTGTGAAGTTGGGGTGCAAACATCAGAATTCTATCCTACCAATATTTCTGTCAAAACATTGGTGATTCATATTTTTATTGCTGTTGAGTTCATTTTTTTAATGGTGAAACTTAAATAATGACACAAAAATTTAAGTATTAACCTTTAAATGTGTTCAAATAAAATGGAACCACTTCTTCTCAGAATAATAAACTGATCTTCTGAAATTTCAACCATTATCGATCACTATGTAATCTGGGGTTGGGTTTTCCAAGACCTAAGTTGCAATCTTGTCTTTTCTTTTTCCTTCTTCAGAAACACAGAACTTTCAGGGCCAACTTCAGCACTTTAATGAAATGACCTGTGTTAGTCACGGTCCTCCAGAGAAATAGAACCTATAAAATATCCATATATGTGTGTATGTGTGCGTGTGTATATACGTGTGTGTGTGTGTGTGTGTGTGTATACACACATATGTGGAGAGAGACGAGAGAAAGGAAGAAAGGAAGGAAGGAAGAAAGGAAGGAAGGAAGAAAGGAAGGAAGGAAGGAGGTGATAAGGAATGGACTCACACATGTATGGAGGCTAAGTCCCAAAATCTGCTGGGTGAGTTGGCGAGCTGGAGACCCAGGAGAATCCATGGTTTCAATTTAGTTTAAGTCCAAAAGGTCTTGAACTTGAAGAGCCAATGATGTAGTTCCCTTTAAAGGCTGTCATATCCAAGACCCAAGAAATTAGATGCTCGGTTCAAGTCCAAGGACAAGAAAAATGCTGATGTCCCAGTTTAAAGGTTCTCCAACAGGAAAATATATCTTGATTGGGGGAGGGTCAGCCTTTTTGTTCTATTCAAACCTTCAACTGTTTGGATGAGGCCCACACACATTAGGGAGGGCAATCTGCCTTATTTACTCGACTGATTTAAAAAAAACCTTCTCAGACAAATCCAAAGTTATGATAAACTAAATACCTGGGCACCTTACAGCCCAGTCAAGTTGACACATAAAATTAATCATCACATGATTCCAGTAATGGACCACTTATGGTGACCAGAATAAAAGAATAAAACTACTTCATACTTCTTTCTAATTGTATCTGAAGAACAAAATATAGCCTTCAGAGTTTCCTTTCTGTTTCTGATCAGAGCAGAAAATTTTTCCAAACTCATTCCTGGCCCTGGAAGAGTTGGCGTCTCTTTCCACATCTGTTTAAATGACGGCTCCGATCACATTCATCTTGCTAAATTATGAGGGTCTCCCCCCTCACTTAACCTTATTCATCTTGGTATTCTCAGAACCTGGCATATAATAGGTCCTTGATACATGCTTGATGAGTAATTGAATAAAAGCAGGTATTAATCATCAGAATCTCAGAGCTAATAAGTAACAACCCAAGTATAGTTCAGAATCTTCCCTTTAGATTACTTTACCTACCTTAGATAATTCTAACTTCTTCAGAAGTCATTACGGTTCCCATCTCAACTTCCCTATAACTATTTTTGTTATTTGTTTAAGAATATTCACTTTTCACATCCTTCTTTAAACACAGAGTGCACATTTAAAATAAGCAAATCTCACCATAGTTAATGATTAAATACTTTCATATGTTTCTTTAATTCTGTTATAGAAACTGTAGAGAAAACTAAGTTTCAATAGAGGTAATAAGTTTATCCTTCTTCTTCTACAACTTAGATACTGGTTGAGTCTGACATCAATATTATCCCAGCTGGCCGCCGAATTCTTTCTGATTTTGAAACATGTTTATCACATTGCAGGGGCTTTACAGACAAACATTGAATCTGTTTTAAATCTTTGCAATTTTTATAGACCAAATGTCTCAAAGAAGTTTGTTAAAAACTGTTTCTGCAATTGTGACTTTTCTAGTTGCCATGCCCCAAAAGTCAGAAGAAGCATGGCCTTTCCAGTTACTCATAATTAGCTCCAGAATCCACAAGATCCCAAATTCAACTTGGCTGAAATGAAATCAATTCCTCCCCTCCTCGAACTTCCTCCTTCTCCGTTTTCCTGTGTTCCCATTCCTGTGAAATGCATAGCCACTTGCATCTTGGCCAAGACTAAACCTTGCCCTGGCTTTCACTTGTTCCTGACCACCTTATTCAATCACTCGCCAATAAGTGCTGATTGCACTGCTTGAAAAGTCTAAATCCATTCTTTCTCTCTAAGTCCCCAGTTTCTATCGTAGACAGGTCTGCATTGCATTTTACCTGTATTTTAACACCAGCTACCTCGCCTCCTTGCCTCTAATATGTATGCACATTGCCCATTGCATCCTCGGTCCATTCTCCACCAACAATCAAGAAAATGTTTTTAAAAAATAAAATAAACCAATGTAATAAGATCATGCGACTCTGCTTAAAATTCTTGAATTGCTCTGTCTTCCACAGGATCAAGTCCAAATTTCTTGGCATCAGAGAAACTCCCTTACAACATTGCCCCTGTGACATCTTTAAGTGTCAACATTCATTTTTATCCATTTCTATTTCTTTTCATTCATTTATTTATTTTACTTTGTTTTTTATTTTTTTGAGTTGGAGTCTCACTCTGTCACCCAGGCTGGAGTGCAGTGGCACACTCACGGCCACCCTAGCCTTGACCTGCTGGGCTCAGGTGATCCTTCCGCCTCAAGTAGCTGGAATTACAGGCATGCACCATCACACCCGGCTAATTTTTTATTTATTTATTGTAGAGATGAGGTCTCGTCAACTTACCCAAGCTGGCCTCAAACCCGTGGGCTCTGGCAATCCTCTCACCTTGGCCTCCCAAAGTGTTAGGATTATAGGTGTGAGCCACTATGCCCAGCCCGTTTCTATTCTTAACCCACTATTATAGGGAAAGTTGTAACCAAAAATCAGGGCAACCTCTTTATCCTTTCAGGCTCTAAAATCATTAGCTGACCTCTTTTATAGGCAAAAAATGTTAAATGTGTGCGTAAATAAAAAGTTTTTCCAATGAAACCCCTTTCATCTTCTATTCATTATAGCCTTAAATAATACTTGGGTTTTATATTACTGCTTTCTCCACATATTTATATAGTAATCTTTCTTTCCTTAAATTATTTCAAAAGCTGAAAAGTGAAGCTATCACATTCTCTTGAATAATCTTAAAAGAAAGGCAAAGAGATACTCTACCCTTGGGCACAGCCCTGAAAAACGTCTCGAATTTAATGTTCTTTTCCCCACATACTATTCCAATTCTCTTACACAGGTATATGATCCCAGAACTAAGAGGTGAAAATTGAATTTCTTTGAGGCTCTGTCAGGGTAGTGCCACCTCTTGGGACCACTTTATCTTATTAATAAAAACACTTAACTTACACTTGAGAATTACAAGATAAATTTCACTAAAGTGCTCCTCAAAATGTGCCAGTCCACAATTAGTGCTTATTAATGGCCTGGAAACTTTTATGTGAAGTTAGCGAGTATTTCACGTCTGTTGAATTCAATTTTAAAATGGTGCTTTCTATTTACATTTTCTAATAACTCACATGCACTCTATTTTACAAAAGTATTAGTCCAAGATAGAATGGACATAGGGACACAAAAAGTTTTTAAGCAAAGACCTGGACCCTTACCACAGAGAGCATGAGAATCTCTGTTCTAGCAAACTTTTTAGCTCTGCCAATACACTGAGGACTAAACCTGACCTTTTTCTCTTATTCAATTTTTTAACTAAGAGATTTGGGAAGTCATGCCTGATAAGGACTCACCAGACAGAGTTTTGTTACCCTGTACTCTAAAGACTAAAGTTTGTTTTCCAACCTGACTGTGGAAATCACATAACACATAAAGAAGGAAATCAACGTATTTTACAGCCCTGTAAAGTCATCTCTTGGGGACTCCCAGACTCCAGGAACCTTGTAAGACACTTATCTATCCTCTCTGAAGTCTGTCAAGTATGGAGCTTCATTTACAGAATAACAAACCTAGAGTTTTCTACCCCATTATCTCAACAAAACATTTCTCTACTGATTTCCAAAATTCCTTGGATCGGAACTACAAATTACTGGTCAAGAAATTTTTGAATCCATCTATAACCTGCAAACATCCCCCTCCCACCTTTAAAATACCCCCCCCCTTCCTGGACAAACCAATGAATATCTCACATGTGTTTATTTATGGTTTCTTGTAACTTCTGCCTTTCTAAAATGTATATAACCAAGCCACCATTCAACCACAGTGGGCATGCATTTTCAGGACCTCCTGAGGATGGGTGTTCTCAGGCCCAGGTCCTCAAGTCTGGTTCAGAATAAATCATCTTAACATACAGAGTTTGGCATCTTTTTGTCAATGACACCAAACACCTAGAGACTGGTTTTGTGTCTATCCAATTATCATCAACACTTGTCTCAACCTACTGACGAACTTCAGTTTAATCTCTTCCATGGGTGAGTAAAGTTTTATATAGCCCAGCATTCACCACAGACACAGTCTAAGAGTCTTATTAGGTGCTTCAAATTATGAAAATATGGTCCTGAGCTGGGCTCGGTGGCTCAGCCTGTAATCCTGCGCTTTGGGAGGCCGAGGTGAGTGGATCGCCTAAGTCCGCGGGTTCGAGACCCGCCCGGGCAAGTTGGCGAGACCTCATCTCTACAATAAATCCAGAAAAATTAGCCGGCCGTGGTGCCGCGCGCCTGTAGTTCCAGTGACTCGGAAGGCTGAGGCGGAAGGATCGCCGGAGCCCAGCAGGTCGAGGCTGCGGTGGCCAGAAGCAGCCACTGCACTCCAGTCTGGGCGACAGAGTGAGTCTCCGACTCAAAAAGAAAAATCCAGTCCTGGTCTCCACATATAACTTCCCTCAGAACAGATGATCGGTCTGGCTTGAGCTGGTCTCCACAGCTGTGGGAGGACTTACCAAACACGTGGCAAATCGTGTCAGTTTCCACCAAGAGGAATGGAATTACACTCCAAGTCCTATGTTCTAGCTGTAGGGACAATTGGTAAAATGAAGTTGTAACTCTAGCTCTGAATAGCGATAGTCACCATCAGAAATAATAGGATTAGGGAAACGATTCCTGAAAAGAAAAAATAATAATAAATCACTGAAAGGTCTTTTACTTCTAAATGACTTCTGAGTCTTATTATCATTCTCACTTACATACTCAACTGCCGCTCCCATACTTCTTGGGTCATTTACCTGTACGTCTCCCACTCCTGGCCTTGTTCCCAGGTGGCTAAACCTCTCAATTGGATTAAAGAGAATTTTTATTCTTACTAAATCTTTCCCCAAATTCATATAGTTATGAAATCCTGTGTGACTTTAATTAGTGACTTTACATCAAATTGCTGCCCCGGATTTTATTAAGAATGTATATGGAAATGTAGTCTGATGTTACTTTTTTTCATTCAGAGTTCTTTTCAAATCCAATAAATAAGGCAAATTCCATCACCCTGTGCTTTAACAAGTAAATAAAATTCCAGAATGTCTAATGTGCTTTTTATTGGATGACATCATGACACACATGTATTGTGACCAAATACACTGAGAGATCTGGTCCATTTATTGGCAATAAGTCACCTGGGTCTCACCTGCAATGTGAGATCCTCTTTCACAGAGAATTGTAACGGGAAAGACAGCAATATTAGCTGAATTTCAAGCAAAAGTCCACGGCTTTATTCTGATTGAACAGCTGAGGTCCCATGGCCACCACTAAACCAGAGAGATGGAATGTTGTGGTTAGTTTAACGTCAGCTTCACCAAATATCACAGTTTTCCAAACAGCATTATGAAAAAGAAAGAGATAGCTGGATGCTAGAAAGGCAATCAGATAACACCTGCTTCTCAAATATTTCCTGAATATATACCGCAAGCATCTTGAGACTAGTATTTGTCTTACTATCATATTTCCAGACCACAGTACCAAGCATGTAACACAGTAGGCACAAGAATGTATGGCTAGAGAGGTGGATGACAGAATAATGAGGTTAATTATTTCCAAACCTGAGGATTAACGAAAGAGACTTGAAAAATCATTTTTTGTCTTTACAATACATTGAACTTCTAGACCACTGGTAGAAAAACACTACCAGCAGGAAAATGGTGTATTTCCCACAAGTACATTTAGACATAAGTAAGTTTAATGTCCCAACTCAATGACTTACGTAAGTTAACATTATCTGAGGTCAGGGTTTATGATCCCACTTACACCTTACCTCATTGATTGATTAGCAAACAGATTATCAGTCAAATGCCTGAAGACATAGACCATTCCTAAAACTAAACCAAAGGTATGAACCGTACCTTAAAAAATCTCGCAGTGTATTAAGCAGTTTCCTGTGTGAATACTAGTAACAGAAAATATCCGGCCTTTGTGAAAAAGGAAGGATCCTATCTGAGGAAGATTGATGATGTTTTCTGGTTGGTTTTAACTGTCAAGGACTATGCAATATAGAAATAGCCAATTTAGTTTTCACTAGAGACCAGACTCCAAATAACTGGCAAAACAGATTTCTTTGGGCCACATTTAAGATCCCAATTGTTTTCACAGGATTTCAGAACATTGGTAACCAGAAAAAGTGTCACACTCACTAGAAACACCCTTTTAGTGAGCGTGACACTCTTTTCTCTTTAAGTTCTTACTAAAACTGAGCCCCTCACAAACACTGTGGTAAACTTCACATGTGATAAAGGCCATAGCATTAGACAAGTAGATACATGGTGTAAAAACAACATGTTAAGCTACCGGTTTTAATATCCTATTTAAGATTCCAGGACCTGCCTTTGATACAGCAGCTGTAGAATTTAACCCAATGTAAAATGGACATAGTAAACATTCCTCTTCACCTCACTTTTTCAGACACAACCTGATTACAAGAACGTTTACTTTCTAGAAAAACAGTATATATTAAACAGTGTGTTTTCATACATTTAAATCTTTTTTCTCTTCAGTTTTGTTTTATTATATACCTTTGAAACAGAGGATTTAAGGTTGAGGTTAGTTCTGAGCTCTAACTTGAAAAGTAAGTTTAAGATCTAGTTCCCACATGAGGCACTGGTTTGGAAATTCGTCTGAGTAGGGCAACTGGGATGGCCACTGTGATGTGGGGATTTCACTTTTATTTAGACTATCATGGAGCTTTCTTCCTTGACAAACCATTCACATTTAAAATTCCCCTTCACAAATCAGCTAACAACATGCTGTAGTATCTCTGTAACCGTTTACATTTCATTTATTTAATTTATACCTTTAGGCTTGACCCAAGCCACTGATAAGAAATAGAAAACCTGTAATCCCGTGCCTTTGGGAGGCTGAGGTGAGTGGATTGCCTGAGTCCACGGGTTCGAGACCCGCCTGGGCAACTTGGTGAGACCTCATCTCTACAATAAATCAAAAATCAGCCGGGCGTGGTAGCGCGCGCCTGTAGTTCCAGCTACTTGGAAGGCTGAGGCGGAAGGATCGCCGGAGCCCGGCAGGTCGAGGCTGCGGTGGCCGGAGTGGCCACTGCACTCCAGTCTGGGCGACGGAGTGAGACTCCAACTCAAAAAAAAGAAAGAAAGAAATAGAAAACATTGCAGAGCTCTGTCTAGGGGTAGAAGTAAGGGGAATGATCACACTTTTGCTTTGACCTCCAGGGACAGTGGCAACAGGAGTTGAGACTAGAAAGGTCGAAGTGAGAAGCCACCCACCCCAGCTTCCTGGGCTTCAAAGTCCTTTGGATCTCACTCCTCATCCTAAGATTCAATGCTAGTGCTACTGATTCTGAAGTTCAAACAATTGCCAAGTATGTTTGACACCTCTTTCCCCTGGTTTTTTAAGCTAGCTTTGTCTCTGGCATTCATTTCAGCATCTTCCCCTTGACTCTTCATTGGCTGAAATCAAGCAGCCCATTTCAAAGGTCCAAGGGCAAGTGATTTTCACGTCCCCATCAACTACCAATGCCTTGAAGTCCATCAGCCCAACTTGATCCTCACCCCCATCCATTTTCTAGGAGGGCAAGCAAAGGACCAGTCTTATGACTACGTGATATTCAAATTACCTCAACATTATTATTAGCAGACTGGATGGTCTCAGGTGCTTCCAAAAACTAGATCTCTTTTGCATTTGACCGATGTGATCTCTACCCCCAAAAATAAAAGAATGTTTTCTTATACGTCACTTAGAGTTTTCTTATTTTTTTCCATTCTATACATGAAAATGTTAAATTGGCTATATGTCTTAATTATAACATTTCTATATTTAGCAAATGCTCAGAACACTAAAATCTATAATACCCGTATATAGTAAAACAGCATACTGTCCTAATCTGTAACTCTAACATTCTCTCTCTTGACATTCAGGGGGAAAAAAACATTGAATAAGAGCTGGAAGATGCTAAATAGAATAGCAGCAACTCTGACTGTGAGAAAATGTGTAAAATCATTTCAGTTGGTTTGAAGTGTCATGAAAAAGCTTGCCACAACGACTTAGTCTGAGCCTGAGAATAATAAAGGCAACCATCCTTATTAAAACAGCTTATTTTTCATCTCTGCATGTGTATGTGTATAAAAAGAAAGTATGACCCCAAAAATTGGCAAATAAAAATGGTCTCCACAAATTCTTGGACAAAAACTTAGAAAACTTAACCTATTTTAAAAATTGAAATAATCAAACCCACATTTATAAATGAAAACGATTGTGACATAATATATAATATGTGTTTCTTTTCAATACAATACAACAAAATAAATGTAGTTATACTAAATGTATTGCTTTTGATCAAACAATAAAATTGGCTTTTTAAATGAATAAAATTAGCCAGGTATGGTGACTCACATCTGTAATCCCAGTACTTTGGGACACCAAGGCAGGAAAAATTGTTTGAGCCCAGGAGTTCAAGACCAGCCTGGGCAAAATAGCAAGACCCCGTCTCTACAGAAAAAAAAAAAAATCAAAAAATTAGCTGGGTGTGGTAGCACACACCTGTGGTCCCAGCTGCTCAAGAGGCTGAGATGGAAGAATCACCTGGGCCTAGGAGGTCAGGGCTGCAATGAACTGTGATCATGTCACTGTACTCCAGCTTGGGTGACAGATTGAGACCCAACTCAAAAAAAAAAGTAATAATAATAATAATAAACAAATGAATAAGTATCAATATCCTGAAGACATTCTACAGTGAACGATTGCTTGCTTTCATTTTAATTTTTAAAAATGAATAGCATAATCAAAATAAAGAATCAGCATTAATCTTTAAATCAAAAAGATTTACAATGAGATTATAATTAATTACACGCTAAAAAATATCATGTTGGATAGGGTGGTGACCTCAGTTACTTTGTTTAATCACTGAAACAATTCAATTCCCAAATAAGAATTTGGATCGATTCCAAATATATCCAATTAAGATTATCAATTCACTAAGAACAGTGACGATAAAACTCAAAACAAACTTTAAAACTTTTCTTTTTGATTAATGTGTCTGTGCCAATTTTTATTAGTACTTAGGTCCTTGAGTAAAACAATCTTGGCAGGAAGGCCCTGCTGGCCTAGAAAGCCTGTGGGTGAGCATTTCCAGAAATTGTTGATTTTCTGTTCCGTCGCTGAGCACGTCAGTTGTCACCTATTAGGCCCATTTGCAGCAGACCAAAGTCAAAGAATGTTATTCTTGTTATCTTGATTACATCCTGGAAAACCACAGATTAACCGATTTTTCTCTTAGGATCTTGAAAAAAACTTCTACATTTCTGACATATTCCTGCATGCATGGTTGTATCTTTCTAACTCAGCCAACTTTTATTTCTCAAGTTTCACAGCAATATGGCAAGGGTGTTCTAGACCATTGTTTTATTGCCAAAAGTTTGTTATTCCTTTCCCTGGGCTGTACAGGACAGTTACATAGAAAGGATTCAGAAACTGAAAATAAGAACAAATCATTTCTGGCTTCTTGTAAATGAAAATGCGTTTTACCCACGCAAAATAACTTCCATTTACCACTAAGTGCCCTCTAAACACTGAGAAGACGTTTTATTTTGTCAAACATACTTTTTTTCCCCCCACATGAAATGCCTCAGCATTCTAACTGATACAAAATTATGAAAGCTCCAGTACTCCCTTTCAGTGAACTTTAGAGGAAAACTAAAATACACGTTCTCTAAACAAGACTAGGATTAAAGAATCCAGGTTATTTATTTAACTTTTGTACTTGCTGATATGAGTGCTACACCTTTGAGACTGTACCTATTTTTTGTAAAGCATAATTAATATCCTCAATCAGTTGGAAAGGGAATATTCCTTGAGTTTTCTGTGCAGAATACTTTCACAATGCACTGACCAGATTCTGCCCAGAATTCTGCCAAAATCTTTTCTTTAACTTTAGCTCTAGCCTTGCAATTTAGACCATCATGGAGCCAAAGGAATATTGGCACCCAGAAGTTGCATGTAATCAATAACAAGTGTTGATAAGTTACCAACATAACAATGTAATATAAATGTGTCATTCAGATTTATTGTTGTGCCCTGAAAATTTACATTCAAATATAGATAAAAGTATTCTCAATATAACCGGAACAGAAAAATATGTGCTTTATATGTTGAAATTCTGTCACTCAGTGAGGTACAATTCATTATTATTGTCAGAATCCATTGCACAAATAATCAATAATAGTGAAAACTCACAAACTGATCAAAAAACTAAGAAATTTCCAATGGTTAAACAGAAAATATATTGACAGTTAAATTAATAGTGGAGGAGTGTACATTAACAAGATCACTCTAGGAAAACCATATTATTTTGGAGACAAGAAATGGGTATGAAAATATAAGTAGTGATAATACAAGGTTTATTGACAAGTTAGAATGAGTGGTATTAGCCTAAGTTTTCTCACAAAAAGAGAATAGTAGTAAGAATTATGTCAACAGGAGGAAAGGATGAAAAGTCACCCATCGGGTACAATGGGCACTAGTTGGCTGACAGGTACACTTCACGCCCAGACTTCTGCGACTCTACAATGCATCCCTGTAACCAAAAATCATGCGAACCCCTCAAAGCTATTGAAATAAAATAAAAAGAACGATGAAAACAATGAATATAAAATAGAATTGAGACTGACTTGATTGTGTAGATCCTGGGATGAGTGGAGATCTGGAAAGATAAAGCCCAGAGATCCAGACACAGTTAACTAGTGACTTCAGTGTGAGGCAATGGAGTGTGTAGCAGTGACAGCGCAGGAAGGGTCGAGAAACCAGCATCGCCACGACCCTGAGTGTGGCTACCACGATTTCCCAAGAACATGGCTTCCGCTTCACTTCCATCCTCCAAATCTCACGCAAATTACTCTCAGCAGGAAACTCTAACCAGAATCCCGACAAAGGGAATTCTGGAAAGCCTGGTTCTCAGCCTTAGGAGAGAGGTTTTGGTATCAGGTTTATAGATAGCCTAGCATAACACTAATCAAATAGAATTATTGCACTGGCAGCTAAAATATGAAAGAAAAAAATTTAAGAATTGTGTTTATCAGTTATCTAATTCTATGGAAGCCTTCCAACTTTCAAGAAAAAGATCCTCCTGATCATAGTTGATAAGTTAAAATCAGAATGTCAATTTTGGTACATCAACATTTCACAAAGAGGAAAAAAATCAAAAATCCTATATAACAACTTCCATAATGTCATCCTCAAGCTACACATAATTAAGAATATAAGTATAAACTTTTTTAAAAAGTGTTAAATTAAATTCTGTTTTCATCAAACTTTGAACTACTGTTTGTAAACAAATATTGGTGATAAAGGCTCTTTTAAGATTTTCCCTCAGTTTATTTTATTTTATTTTATTTTTATTTTTATTTTGAGTTGGAGTCTCACTCCATGGCCCAGGCTGGAGTGCAGTGGCACGCTCATGGCCACCGCATCCTTGACCTGCTGGGTTCCAGCCATCCTTCCACCTCAACCTTCCACGTAGCCCGAACTACATGCGTGCACTACCATGCCCGGCTAATCTTTTATTTATTTATTGTAGAGACGAGGTCTCACCATGTTGCCCATGCTGGTCCCGAACCCATGGGCTCAGACAATCCTCTTGCCTCGGCCTCCCAAAGTGCTGGGGTTACAGGCTTGAGCCACCACGCCCTGTCAGTTTATTTTATAAAATAACTAAAAGATCTTTTGCAGACCAGGTTCAGTAGCTCACATCCAGAATACCAGCACCCGTGATTCCAAACACTTTAATCCCTCACACTGAAGTGAGAAGATTGCTTGAACTCAGGAGTTGGAGATCAGCCTGGGCAACATAGCAAGACCCAATCTCTATTGAAAAAAAAAAAAATAGCTGGTCATGGGGACATGACTGTGGTTCTCAGCCTTAAGAGAGAGGTCTTGGTACCAGGTTTATACTCCCAGCTACTATGGAGTCTGAAGCAGAAGGATCCTTTGTGCCCAGAAGACTGAGGTTGCAGTGTGCTATGATTGTATTACCACTGCACTCCAGCCTGGGAGACAGAGGGAAACCCTGTCTGAAAATAATAATAATAATAAATAATAATAAAATAACAAACAAGATCAAGGTGTTGACAGAGTTGGTTTCATTTTGAAGTCTGTCTTTTAAAATAATTAATTAATTAATTAACCAATTAAATATTTTTAAATGAAAAGACACTTTCCTGAAAATTAAAAGATATATTCTGGTGGATACAAAAAGATTGACATTACTAAATATGCCAGGTGAAAGTGGTCATGCATTTAGTATCTTATACCTGTGGTCAGAATGCCAGTGAGCCCTCCAGTAACTGAGAAATTGGGGAAATTATTAAATTCTTATTCTGGGTCAACAGTGTCTACACTCCTAAAATCTGACTCCCCAGATTTTTAACAATCATAATATTAAACAATTTCTAACTGAAATTTGCGATCTATTCTAGAATTTCACAAGCTCATTATATATGGTGATATTTGGATTTGGCCTTGACTTTGAGATAAAAGTAATATTGATCATATTACTCCAATATTCAGCATTTGGCAAAAGATCTCTTTAGGGTATATCTCTGAAACCACATCAACACACATCAACTAGAATTTTTTGGTGCTTTATGTGGGTTTAAATGCCCTGCTCTCTTCTTAAAACCAAATAATTCAACGACAACACCTTCATAACACCCTGCTATCATATCTCCAGAGCTTCCTTTTTTCAGAATTATTTATTTTGGTATAATTATGCATTTCTTCTCATCCATCCCACAATCTGAAGTTGATTTCATAACAAGAATATTTGTTTTTGTCTTTTTCCATTCACAACAAGAGTCATGAACCAGAGACTTACATGGCAAATGGTCTACAAATACATTTGGCTTGGCTGGCAAAATGTGTGTGTGTGTTTCATGCAGTTATTTTTTTAAGTATATTCACAGATTTGTGCAACCATCACCACAATCTAATTTTAGAAAGTTCTATCATCTCCTTTCCAAAAAAAAATCCGATACCCATTAACAGAATTTCCCTACCTCTCCCACTCAACCTTAGGCAACAACTAACCTATCTTCTATCTCTAAAGATTTGACTATTTTGGCCATTTCATATGATGGAAACCTACTGTATGAATTCATCTGTCCT
Organism: Carlito syrichta; assembly: GCF_000164805.1. Taxonomy (NCBI): domain Eukaryota; kingdom Metazoa; phylum Chordata; class Mammalia; order Primates; family Tarsiidae; genus Carlito; species Carlito syrichta. The sequence goes on along the minus strand of NW_007249312.1, from coordinate 394,410 downwards.
ATCATATATTAGCATATCATTCCTTCTTACTGCAAAATAATATTTCATTTATTGATAGACCATATTGACTTATCCATTTGTCAGTTAGTAGACATTTGAATTGTTTCTGCTTTTTGCCTATTACAAATAACGCTGCTACAAACATTGATGTACAAATTCTTGGGTGGACATAAGCTTTCATTTCTCTTGGATATATACCTAAGAGTGAGAAATTGGTTTTTTACTTTTTTACATTTTTACAAAATGGCTGTACTATTTTACATTCCCACCAGTAGTGTATAAGTGTTACAGTTCCTCTAATCCTCGCCAACATTTGTTATTACCTGAGTTATTTTATTCTAGCCATCCTGTATCTGGTGATACCTCATTGTGGCTTTGATTTTCATTTCCTTAATGATTAATAATGTGCAGATTTTTTTGTGTTTTTTGGCTGTTTCTATATCTCCTGTGGAAAAAATGTCTATCAGATTCTTCATTCAATTTTTAATTGGATGGTTTGTGTCTCTAGTATAGAGTTTTAACAGTTCATTACATATTTTCTACACAAGTCCATTTCAGATACATGCTTTGTAATTATATTCTCCCATTCTGTGGGTTGTCCTTTCACTTTCTGGATGGGATTATTGGCAGCACATTTTCTGAATTTTTTATGAAGTCCAAAGTATCTATTTACTCTCTTTTGTCATCTCTGTTTCTGGTGTCAAATCTATGACCCATTTTGAGTTCATTTCTGTGCACGATGTGAGAATGGAGTTTAAAGTCATTTTTTGTGTATAAATACAAGTTGTCCCAGCACTATTTGCTAAAAAACTACTCTCCTTCATTGAATTGTCTTGATACTCTTGTCAGAAATCAATTTATTAAAAGTGTAGGTTTATTTCTATACTTTCAATTCTATTCCACGGATTTATATGTCCATTTTTATGCTAGTACCACACCATCTTGAATACTGTAGCTTTGCAATAAGTTTTGAAACCAAAGTATAAGTCCTTAGACCTTGTTATTCTTTTTCAAGATTGTTTGGACTATTCTGGATCTCTCGCATTTCTGTATTAATTTTAAGATTCACTTGGTCACTTTTGCAAAGAAAGCTGAAATGTTGATGAAAAATTGTATTGAATTTATATATCAATTTATGAATTACCACTTTAAGAATGTTAAATCTTCCAGTACATTAACATGTGATATGTTTCCATTATTTAAGTCTTTGATTACTTTCAATTGTATATTTTAGTTCCTAGTGTGCAAGTCTTGTACTCCTGTTGTTAAATTTATTCCTAAGTATTTTATTCTTTTTTATGTGATTTTAGATAGAATCACTTCTCAATTTTGTCTTAAGATTGTCCATTACACACTACATAATGATAAAAGGTTCAATCCATCAACAAGTAATATCCATCATAAACATATATGCATCCAACACAGGAACACCAGCGTTTATAAAGCAACTACTAAGTAAATTTTTAAAAAGATATTGACTCTAACACTATTATGGCTGAGGACTCAAATACTCCACTAACAACCCTAGACAAATCATTGAGGCAAAAAATATCAACAAAGAGATCTGGAAACTCAACTTAATGCTTGACCAAATGACCTTAATAGATACCTATAGAATACTCCACTCAACAACCACAGAATGTACATTCTACTTATCACCACATGCTACATTCTCCAAGATCAATCACATCCTTGGCCATAAATCAAGCATAAACAAATTTCATAAGATCAAAATACTGCCTGCACCTTCTCATACCACAGTGGAATAAAAATAAATATTAACACCAACAGAATTCTCTCAAAACCCACAAAGACAGGGACAATAAACAGCATGATGCTGAACGACTACTGGGTCAACACAGAAATCAAAATAGAAATTAAAAGATTCCTGGAAACAAATGAAAATGAAAAACCATCCTACCAAAATCTCTGGGATGCTACGAAAACAGTTCTAAGAGGAGATTTTATATCTCTATGGATACACACTGAGAAAATGGGGGAAAAGGAACACTTCTACACTGTTGGTAAGAGTGCAAACTAGTACAACCTCTGTGGGAAACAGTTTGGCTATTCTCTAAAAGGTCTAAAAATCGCCTTTCCATATGACCCTGTAATCTCCCTGTTGAGAATATATGGGGGAACTCAAATCATTCTGAAAAAGACACCTGCAAATGCATGTTTATTGCAATATTGTTCACAATAGCAAAAACATGGAACCAACTGTGCTGTCCATCAAAAGAGGACTGGATTCAAAATATGTGGTACATATACACAATAGAATATTACACAGTCATAAAGAAGGACAAAATTATGAACTTCACAACAACTTGGATGGACTTAGAGACTATAATACTGAGTGATCTGTCACAGAAACAAAAAACTGAGTATACATGTTCTCACTTATAAGTGGACCTTGAACAATTATCATAATACTATAAGAAAAGTATTGTCAGTAATGGGAAATTGCTGGGGTGGGGGTGGGATTGGCTGTAGTGAGATTCTGCAGTGGGGGGGGCACGCCTCAAGAGGGTACCTGCATAATGAACATTTGTATACTTAACTCTGAATTGTACCCCACATCTTAAAAAAAGAAAATGGAAAGATCATAAGTTAACAGCCTAACAAATCACCTAAGGGAGCTGGAAAGACAAGACCACCAAAACCCTAACTTTAGCAAAAGAATGCAGATTACCAAAGTAAAAGCCCTAATTTGGGACATAGGAGACAAAAATATCAGAGGAAAAAAATCAACAAAACAAAGAGCAGTTTCTTTGAAAGAATAAACAAGATCGATGGACCCCTAGTTAAAATGACCAAGAGAAAAAAGAGAAACAACCCAAATAAACACAATTAGAAGCACAAAAGATCAAATCACAACTGACCCTGAAGAAATACAAAAGATTATCAGAGATTAATATGCACACATGTATGGAAACAAACTTGACAGTCTAAATGAAATGGAGGACTTTCTGACATCACATAACCTGCCCAGGTTGAAACAAGAAGACATTGAGACACTAAATATACCAATAATAACCCAGGAAATTAACTACATCATAAGAAAACTACCTACCAAAAAAAAAGCCCTAGACCAAATGACTTTCCAGTGAAATGCTATGAAACGTACAAGGAGGAACTGACGCCAATCCCATTGAAAGAATTCCAGGCAATTGAAAAAGAAAGAATTCTCTCCAAATCATTTTACAAAGCTAACATCACAGACTGGGCTCGGTGGCTCAGCCTGTAATCCCAGCACTTTGGGAGGTCAAGGCCAGTGGATAACCTGAGTCCGCAGGTTCAAGACCCATCCAGTCAACTTGGCAAGACCTCGTCTCTACAATAAATCAAAAATTAGCCAGGTGTGGTAGCGCATGCCTGTAGCTCTGGCTACTTGGAAGGCTGAGGTGGAAGGATCACCGGAGCCCAGCAGGTCGAGGCTGCGGTGGCCGGGAGCCAGCCTGGGCAGCAGAGTGAGACTCCAACTCAAAAAGTAAAAAACAAAACAAAACCCAAAAAAAGCTAACATCACACTGATACCCAAATCGGGTAAAGATCCAACAAAAAAAGAGAACTACAGGCCAATACCCTTGATAAACATAGATGCTAACATTCTCAATAAGATTCCAGCAAATTGGATTCAGCAACACATCTCAAAAATCATCCACTATGACCAAGTAGGCTTTATCCCTGGGATTCAGGACTGATTCAACATCTGCAAGGCCATAAATGTAATTAAATACATCAACAGTCGTAAAAACAAGAATCACATGATTATATCATTAGATGCAGAAAAAGCTTTTGATAAAGCATCCCTTCTTGAGAAAAACCCTCAAACCCCTAGGCATAGAAAGAACATACCTCAAAATATAAGTGCCATCTATGATAAACCCACAGCCAGCATATTGCTAAATGGACAGAAACTGGAAACATTTCCCCTGAAAACCAGAAGAAGGCGAGGCTGCCCATTCTCACTCCCCTTTGTCAACATAGTGTTAACAGCTCTAACTAGAGCAATTAAACAAGAGAAATAAATCAGAGGTATCCAAATAGGAAAAGAGGAAGTTAAATTATCCCTCTTTGCTGACGGTATGATCCTATACTTCAAACCCAAGAGAATCTGTCAAAAATCTACTTTGATTGATAAAGGACTTTGGCAAAGTCTTGGAGTACAAAATGAATGTGCAAAAGACAGTTGGATTCTTGTATACCAACAACAAGCAGGCAGAGAACCAAATAAAAAGCACAATCCCATTCACAATAGTCACACAAAAAATTAAATATCTTGGCATCTTCCTAACCAGAGAAGTGAAGGATCTTTACAACAAAAACTACAGAACATTGCTCAAAGAAATCCAAGAAGACACAAGCAAATGGAAAAATATTCTATGTTCATGGATAGGAAGAATCAACATTGCTAGGATGTCCATCCTATCAAAGGCAATCTATAGATTCAACGCAGTACCCATTAAATTACCAACATCATTCTTGTCAGGCCTGGAAATGACAATACAGAAATTCATATGGAAACACAAATGACCATGAATAGCCAAAACAATCCTTAGCAAAAGAAACAAAGTGGGAGATATCACACTTCTAGATTTTAAACTTTACTATGAGGCTACAGTAATCAAAACAGCCTGGCATATGGACCAAAGGAAAAGGATAGAGATTCCCACCTCCCCCGGGACACAGTAAGAACAGATAAAAGAGTGGAAGGAAGCATAGAATCAAAACAGAGGTGGCAGAGCCAGGCAGATTTCCAGTGAAGTGCAAGTCTCAAATGAGAGAATAGAGTAGCGCTTCATTTTAAAGCAAACACAAGAAGGAATATCCCCCCCAGCCCTTGCCCTGATTTGCATTTATAAAAATGTTTCCCTCTCCTGAATGAGTGACATAGCAGGACTGGATACCAATCTACTTTGCCCCAGAGAAGGGGCCTCTTCTGATTTATTCTGATTTCTGGGACCAGAATTAAGAAACTAGATAAAGGAAAACATCACAGTAGTGGTAAGGGAGGTTTGTTTATTATGCAAACTCATTACCTGCTGAAATGCATTTTGAACCCATTTAGGTAGCAGTGGGTTATATAAAGTTTGCACAGAAATGTTACAAGTGACCCACTCAGCCATACCAGAGGACATGGTGAGTTCTGGCTTAAGCACCCCCAACACACACAAAACCTCTTCCTGGATGAGGGTGACTGAATTCACCAGGCTAGGAGGGTGAGCAGCACAGGTAGGAACCCCTGCAGGACAGTGTGGAGTCAAGCCGTTGGGGGTTGGGGATGCTGTACCTGTTTGAATAGCTGGCATGTTATCTTGCTATGTATTTGTGTGTGTGTGTGTGTGTGTGTGTGTGTGTGTGTGTGTGGAGACAGGGGTCTCACTATGTTGCCCAGGCTGGTCTCAAACGATCCTCCCACCTTGGCCTCCCAGTGTGCTGGGATTGAAGACATGAGCCACCACGCCCAGCCAGTGTGTTATCTTAAACAAAGAAGATTGCCAAAGCGTGAAACTTATTTATGAAAGGAAAAAGACTCTGGTTTGGGAAATCAAAACAACCTAGTAGTCACTGGAAAATGTTTCCCTTTCTTCAAATTTTTTAAAAGTATTTTTAAGGTATTTTTTTTCTTTTGGAATGAGAAATATTTTTTCCTATTTAGTCTAAGCAATGGAGTTGCCACCACTCAATGTGTCTCGAATGTTTTGCTAAAAAGGAGACAAACAAAAGTGTGACTGGGCTCCTAAGAGGGCGACCATTCCAGGTTGGGAGGGGCTGGGATTGCCCAGTGGGACGTCTGACAACAAAGAGGGTCTAAGTAAGTCCAGAGGACCGGGTCCTACTGCTCTCAGGGTGAAGGATCCTGGGCACCTCTTCTTCTGGAGTCACCTTTCCCTGTAGACTGAGAAGGGGCTCGGTGGAAATGGAGCATCTCAAAGAAATCCAGTTGCAGGGATCTCAGCACCGGCCTTCCCAGTCTTCCTGACATTGGGTTGAATTCTGGGTCGCAGGTCAAGCCCCAGTGCTCACCTCTGGCCAGCGCCCACTGGGAGAAAGGAAGAAGCATTCCCTGTCCTCACCACCAGGTCCCCCAGTGTTATAGTATGTGAGCGAGGAACAAGCTGGCAGGAAAGGAGTGAAATGTGGAACTCCAGGACGAGGAAGGCAGAAAAGGGGTCATCATGGCCAACCCTTCCTAACCAACCTGTGTGAGCCGGGAATGAGGTCAGGCCTCCCGGGTCCCTAAGGACAAAGCTTCTGTGGCAAAAGTTCAGTCATGTCTTCTGGCTGGGCTTTGCATCTTTCTGCATCAGTCTCTGCCCTTGGATCCAATCTTAAGTAAGAATGGAGGTAGCTCATTAATTTATGCTCATAGCAGCCATCACCTGTGCTTACTTGAAACGCACACCTCAAGAAGCTTTCTGCTATTTCATTAAAACAAATTTTTTTTTTGTCAATCTGGATTCAACCATACGAAGCTGCCAAAATGGCGCCCTCAGTCTGTGCCCCGAGGAGGTGCCCTATCAGGGTTGGGGCTCTCCTCACCCTCTAAATCCACCCTCAGTCATGAGGCCCCTCTATGTCCTATGCCCTAAAAGAAGCTTATGTATCAAAAAAAAGAAGCATCTGAAGATTTCAGCTGGTGTTTTTCTAAGTCTGAATACAAGAGAAACTGCATCTTAATCATCGTGATATTTGGAAGGGAAAGAGCTTTTATGTGCCCTGGCATGGATGTGCCGTTTTCCCTTCACCCATTTCCAATAAACAGGCAAAATCATGGTGTGGTTTGAACGTCAAAGTCACTAGGATGTCCCCAGAAACACTTCTGGGGAAAGAAAGGAGGGAATCCTCATCCCGGGATAAGCAGCAGGATGGAAGGATTGACTGCAGGCTCCAGCTTCTCCAGGGATCCCGGAGAACTCAGGTGGTCCCTGGCAGTGCTGAGAAGTGGTTTCAGGGCACTACTGGCTCCCAGTATGGCAGAGGGTACTTCAGGAGGGAGAAGAAGGCGACCTGGGGGCCCGGTGGATGCTTCTCCTCAATGGACAGTCTCATTTTACTACTTGAGCGGAATCTTGCTGGTGATACCGCAAGTGAATACTATTTTCTTAAACAAGCTGCTATGGCCATGTCTTCACCATCCAGTTACCCAAATACATGTTTGGAATTATCGTTTCATTCCCCAGGGATAGGACAAACTGTGAACCGTAGATTAGATACTAAGAACACAATTGTTTTACCTGAATCACATTTTTATGGAAACTTTCCCAAGATCGAATCTGCCAGAATCCATGACTGGCATTTGTCATAGTTATTAAGCATAATGAAATCCAAACCAGTACTAGTTCATCTACTGTATCAGCATCCCTTTCACATTCTGAAAGTCCAGGTTGTGAATCTTGCTTTTAACTGAGAGCCTGTTACCATCAGTTAGAGATTCCAATTCAGGGAAGTCAGTTTAGTATTATTTCAAAGCCATTTCAAGTTCACTTTGTTGGTTTCTGCATCATTTAAAATAAAATTTATTCAAAACCATTGGACTTTAAATCTTTAAAGATTTTACTTTCAAGAAAGAAAATAGTCAATCCTATGTTTAGTAAAATTATTGTCATTCTAAAACATATTATTAAAGAATTATACTTCATTCTTTAGGCAGAATCCTATCAAGGAATAGAAATCCAAAAATCTGAGCCAGACCAATATTGGATATTTTCTAAAGCAGGATTTCTCAACTGTGGCACTATTGACATTTGGAGCCAGATAATCCTTTGTTGTGAGGAGCTATCCTGCGCAGACTGTGAGTATTGCAGAAAATGGGACTGGAAACTTCTAGATGATAAAGCAGAAAATCCAGACCTTTAACAATGTATCACTCTTACCACAGTGTGGATAGTGAACTCGAGAAAAATTTTATTTTGTAGTGATCATGTCATCTTCTTATAGAGCATCCACCTAGGAGGATCTTGCAATGAATGAATCAGAATCTCAACAGCATCTAAACGAATATAATTTCTCACTTACAAGTAAAAGAAGTAACGGCACAAAACCTGCTCTAATGGCAAGAGTATAAAGAGGTGCTAGTTAGGAAGATGATGAAGATGATAATATTTATTTGAACCCTTGCTACATGCCAATCTAACTCTAAGCACTAACTCTGAGTTAGTGCTTAGAGTTAATTTACTCTCAGCACTAGTAACTCATCTCACTCTCGTGGAAGATAGTTAACGATCACCCACCCTCCAACTATACTCCTTTGCAATTTGAACTTCCACTCCCCCGATCTGGGGTGTAGTCCATCTCTCCAAGCATTCAATGTGGGCTTGATCATAGGTGATGTAGTTCAGGTGTTGTCCACTCCAAACATCATGTGGAAATGTGATCCCCATTGTTGGAGGTGGAGCCTCGTGGAAGTGTTTGGGTCATGGGTGGATTACTCGTGGATGGCTGATGCCATTCTCATGGTAATGAGTGAGTGCTGGTTCTATTAGTTCAGCAAGACCTAGTTGCTTAAAAGAGTCTGGCACTTCTTTCCCTCTTTCTTGCTCTCCTCTCACCATGTGACAGGCCTGCTCTCGCTCTGCTCTGCCTTCCGCCATGACTATAGGCTTCCTGAGACCTCACCAGAAGCCCACAGATGCCAGGGCCATGTGTGAACAGTGAACCAAAATAATCTATTTTTTCTTTAGAAATGACCTAGTCTCAGGAATTTCTTTAGAGCAGTGCAAACAAACTAAACCCGCTCTAATGGCAAGAGTATAAAGGATTTAAAGAGTATAAAGTATAAAGAGTACAATAGGATTTGCTTTAGTCAAGAAAACATAATACAAGCAGAGGCTGTAAGATGGACTTGCTGTCATCTGCTGTCCCAGATCACCACATTAAAGAAACTTGGGCTAGCCTGTTGGGTGGTAAGAGGCACGGTGCCATCTCTACAGATGGTACCTGGCCATTTGGCAGACATGAGAGCAAGGGATCCCTAGACTGAAACTGCCTACACAAAGTTATTATCAGGGTCAAGTGCGATGATGGCTCATGCCTGTAATCTCAGCACTTTGGGTAGTTGAGATGGGAGGACTGCTTGAGCCCAGGAGTTTGACACCAGCCTGGGCAATATAGCAAGACCTTGTTTCTACCAAAAAAAAAAAAAAATCAAAACATTAGGCAGGCATCATGATGCACAACTGTAGTCCCAGATACTCGGAAGGCTGAGGTCAAAAGATCACCTGAGCCTAGGAGGTTGAGGCTGTGGTGAGCCATGATCGTGCCACCGCACCCCAGCCTGCATGACAGAGTGAGACCCTGACTCAAAATAAATAAATAAAAATAAGTAAAATAAAATTAACATAGGGCCATGGGGTAAAAGCTGTAAAAAAAGACTTGAGCCCTGAAAAGCTGTAGCTATGGTCAAAAGTAACAAATCTGTGGTTATGAGTTTGCTTTCACTCCAGTAAAGGCATTGATTAGCTTCATGTCCTAACCCCTGGGGAAGGGGGAAGCTGCTTCTTTAAGAGAGATAAATATATTCTCCCTTAAACTATGAGCCTAAGACAACAGAGATACAGAAGTGGAGGGTGAAGGACAGGAGAGGCCCCAGTTTCCAGGGCAGCCACGTTCCATACCTTCTAAATGACCTCTACAATGGTTCACTGCCCAGAAAATAGTGGCCAGTGGTCATGGAAATTGCTTGAAATGTAACATCTACTGTAAAACCTAAGAATGGTATTTGAGGTCTTTTGCAGACTTTGTACTCTGATGGATCTGAGACCTGACGGGGGCCCAGACACATATCAAAAAACTGGCTCCATCAGTTCTGAGATGCCCCCTCCAAGAAGTCAGTTCTGCAACATCAAGGCAATTTTGACACCCCATGACCTCATAACCAATCAGCAGTCCCTAGACTCCTGCCCACCAAATTACCTTCTTGGGGAGGCAGATTTGATAAATATCACCCATCCTTCTCACTCAGCTGCTTTACCATATTAAACTCTGTATCCTCCGTAACGGATCAGACTTGGTTCTTTTGGGCAGCAGGCATAAGGACCCGGTCAGGCTGGAACACCACAACCTGCCAAGCACCAGGCATGTGAATGATCGTAAATCATCCACTGAAGCCAAGCCTCTCCAGATCAGAAGAATGTCCTAGCCAATCCACAGAGTTATAAGAAATAATAGTTTGTGGTATTAAGAAACTAGATTTGGAGTAGTTTGTTATACAGCAGAAGCTTACTGATCAACCTCACTAGAATCCTGGGATACAGGTTCTAATATTGGTATTTTAGGGAAAAGTTGAGAAACGCCAAGGTTAAATAACATGCCTGTGGTTATTGAATAAACAAATGATGGAGACCAGAATTTGAACTCAAGCTCTAGGTGAATGCATATTTTTTAGTTTTCAGCCTGCTTAGCTAGAAGAATGCGTGTAGGGTTTTCTCAAATGAGAAAACTAAGATTTTGTTATTACGTTTAAAAGAAATTGGGGATGGGGAAAGACATACAAGAACAAGAAATCCTGGGGAAAAAAAATAATTCACTGCATTTGTCATCAAGGAGCCCATAAGTTAAAAAGAATGACAACTGTATTGCAGTGATTGTCAAAAGCAGTAATTCACAGCCCATCCGTCAACTACAGGACTCAGTCGTGCGGGGCTTCCAGGTGGTCCACCTGGCACCGTTATCATGTGTGATATTACAATCTGGCATGGATGTATTTATTATGCCCCCCCTCCCATGAAGTGTTATCAGAATTCCTCGGAGTTCTTCATGAACTCTTTCTTTCTTATTTGCTAGTGGCAAGTGAGAGGGATTTATGACCATACCTCGGACCCTAGGCCCAAAATGTTTGAGACCCACAGCAACCAAGCAGAGAGTCCTCCCGAGGACTCCCAACCTTCTGTCACAGGAAGCAAGATGTTCCAAGACAATTAAAAAGGTAGCAATGGGAACGTCGTACAGCCCAGACACCGCAGAGAGAATGCAGAGTGCCGTTGGGAAGGTGGAAAGGAACACATTGTGATTTACTGAGCTGTGAGTCCGCTGAGGGTTTCTGGTGAGTCCAGCTTCACACTTGCGGTTATAGTATTCCCAGAACCCCTCCATGGAGTGATTTCCTGAAATGCACAGCTGCCTCTTATTTATTTTATTAACTTTACATAAAAACCATGGGAGCACAGCTTTTACGGTATTTGACTATGATTGGCCTTGTCTTTTCAAGTTTGAGATGGAAGGGGGAAAAAAACATGAAATACAATGAGAACAGCATTTAAAAACTAAAACTTTCAAAGGAAGAATACATAGAAAGACTTTTTGCTTGGGGTTATGATTTAGCAATGAAATTTCCTCAGACTAATATATGATAATTGATTTTATTTCAAAACAGATCAAAATTCAGATTTTATACCATGAAGGACAGTTGTGCAGTATGCAGACACCTCATCTGAAAGACAGGGAAATTGCTGAATTTGGGGGTTATAACCCTTCTTAATAAGGAGTAAGGTAATTTAATTTGTTATAGAATCTATTATGGTCTATTCTCAATTTTTTCTCAAGTGTCTAGATTACATCTAAAAAGATCCTTTGAAGTTATCATCATTATTCAAAAACATCATCGCAAAGAACATTATCTTTAAAGTATGAATAAGTTATTAGAGTCTTATTCCATACTCTAGAGCTAAAACGCGACACTGGGATGAAAAAAATCAGCTCCTTGAGAAGAAAAATTAAGTGAAAAATACCATTTGCTAAACCAAGAACATTTTTTATAGTTTGGGATAAATATGTATCTTTTAATAGATACTAGAGGTCGAGAAATGTGGGTGGGTGGGAGGTGTCCGAAAAGTGGTTGGTTAATGAGTACAAACATACAATTACATAAAAGTTCTATAGCAGAGTAGAGTGACTAGTTAACAACTACACATTGCATATTTCAAAGTAACTTGAAAGGAGGACTTGAACTGTTCCCAAGGCACCGAAATGATAAATACTCAGAGGGATTGATACCCCAAATATCTTGACTTGATCATTACACATTCTATACATGACAAAATATCACATGCACACTATCAATATGTAAAATATTATAAATCCTTTTAAAAATTCCTAAAGAAACTCTCTCACATGAGCACTTTAACCATTCAGGATAATTACAAAATATTATATGCAAATGAACCACAACATCTTGTTGATGTCAAAGCGTTTTCTTTCTCAACAGAACAAGGGTAAGATCAGAAATTCCTCAGAAACTCCAACATATGGAGTTTATAGCTCTTCAGTTATGTCAACATTTATTAGTTAAATAGAAATCACAAATCTTCTTTAAGGAAGTGAACCCAGATGCCTGCAATCAATATTTCTCAGCCCCACAGAAGACACTACAACTGAATTCCCAGTGTCTTTACTTTCAAGGGCTGAAAACTCACAAATTATGTCATTAGAAACAGCAATGGCTAACCAGAGGTTTGTCGTAATGTATTTTCGTTAGCGGGAGCTAATTGGAGCCAAATGAGTAGAACAGTGTGGTAGGGGCATGTGCAGGAATCCTGGGTCTTTGGGAACTGAAATGAATGAGGGTAATCAGTAGTGTATGCCGAATACACTGCCTTCAATTAATATCAATAGGATGGCAGTCAGCTGTAAAGCGCCACAGTGCACGATGGGTTTGGGGGATAGCAGATGTCGGATAACACTATTAAACGCAAACAACACGCCAGACTGAGCCGGGTCAGATGACAGGGAATCAAGGAACAAGCACTTCAAACTGAGGCCTCTGCAATTTCTGGTGCCATTTTACTGAGCATGGTCTGGTCAATGGTGTCCATGTGTGTGTTGAGTGGGAGGGAAAGGCTACAAAGATATCCCTTTTCAATGAAAAAATGAGGCTGAACAAGATAAAGCTACTACTGCACTTCAACCATTGCAACAATCAGTGTTACCATACAACAAAAGAACTATTTAGACCTTACATTTGACTTACATAATAAACTTTTTTTTTTTTTTTGAGTTGGAGTCTCACTCTGTCG
>NW_007249312.1:359627-381374 GCF_000164805.1 Carlito syrichta | reverse complement strand
TGTCTGGCTGCCCAGGCGGGTCTCGAACCCGCGGGCTCAGGCAATCCACTCACCTCAGCCTCCCAAGGGCGCGGATTACAGGCTGAGCCACCAAACGAACCCGGCTCATAATAAACTTTGACCTAAAATGTAGTGGTTGCTGAGAGGAATGTCTTGGTATATTGACATTCCATTCTTAAGGAGTAAAGTTTACATCTTGACTTTTGCTAGCCTGGTATTTTCCAGAAGATTCTCTTTTTTAAAATTTTGTCCTTGAGACAGAGTCTTGCTCTGTCACCCAGGATGAAATGCAGTGGTGCAATCATAGTTCACTATAGCCTTGAACTTCCAGGCTCAAGATGGGACTACAAGTGTGCATGCCTCCACACACAGCTAATTTTTTTTCCCCTTCCTTTCTTTTTTGTAGAGACAGGATCTCACTATGTTGCCCAAGCTGATCTCAAATTCCTGGCCTCAAGTGATCCTCAGCCTCCCAAAATGCTAGGATTATAGACATGAACCATAATGTCCGGCAAGATTCTTTTTTAGTATTGGACATTTTTGATGAGTTTCTCTTTCAAAATGAAACAACATTAAACTCATAATTTGAAGCTACTTTGAGCACAGGCTGTCTAAGTTTATTTTACTTATTTTGGAATTATGACATTTTCTTCCACTTCAAATGTTCTGATTTAAAGATGTCAGCCCTGTTGTCATTATTACACATGTATGTTTGAGGTATCTATCATCTCCAACAGCCACTGAAATAAAAACAATGGAACTTCAACCAAGTTTATATGGTAGTCATAAATGTCATCATCTGGTGAGAATCTTGGGTTCACCACCAATTCTGTGACTTCTTATGTTGCCTTGGTAGAATGTCAGCCTCTCTGGGTTTCACTTCAATTCCCTTAAGAGGAGGGAATGGTTTGGATAACCTCTAAGATTTTACCAGCTCTCGATGCCTGTGTAAACTGAGAGCCAGTCAAACCATATGAAACCATGAACAACTCAGGCAGAATGGCCTTTTTTTTGTTGTTACTCTTTTTAGCTAAGAATATTTCTGGGCCTTCGGAAGTTCTGATCACAAGTCATTACAGGAAGTCATGCAGGACTCAGAGAGCAAGCCAGATTACATGCAATTGTTAAGAGAAAATTATCAAACATAAGCAAGCAGAAGGAAGAAAACAAACCAGCCATGATCTCAATTCCCAGTGGCATCATTCTCAAGATTCAAGTGGGCAGAAGAGAAAGGAGGGTGGGAGAGTGACGGAGGAGATGGCAGGGAAGAGACAGAGGCGTGGATGGCAGTGAGGAATGATGCAGCTGGCAGGGACAGACATGGCTCATATATGAGGGGACCCCAAAATTCTGGGATTTGTCATAAAAAATGTGTGTATCTATTCTTTCATGTCTAAACTTCAGGCCCCCCAAAGTACCCTCCGTGTGATGCAATACACCTATTGAGGCACTTTTTCCACTGCTCAAAACAATTTTTGAACTCACTCATTTCAGTGCCTTCTAGTGTTTCTGCCATTTTTTGTTTCACCTCTTCCACATCAGCAAAACATTTCCCTTTGAGGACTCCGAGGAAACAAAAAAAGGGAATGAGATCGGGTGAATAGGGAGAGTGGAGAACAGGAGTCATGTTCTGTTTTTTCGTCAAAAACTACTGAACACAGCACAGTGTGGGCAAGTGTGTTCATAAATCACCCATCATGAAATGGGCAAATACGTTGAAAGAATCTCAAAAAAAAAAAAAAAATCGCAAGCTGAACTCAGTCTCTCACAACAATGCTAGCTGGTACATGGATGCCATTGGGTTCCTAGAACACTTACCCAGCATGAGAAGCCTGTACTAAAAGAGACCCACCCTCCAAAAGATAATTCTGATTTTTTTAGGTCCTCCCCTCATAGATATAAATGATATAAGATGATTTAAACATGGCATACCCGTCTCATTTTATGAACTTGATTTGACATATACCTTTATTTAAGTTACTACACTTTTTTCAAAAGCAACATGATTAAAGACAGATTTACACATAACTATTACATTCGCTCTACATATTCCATTTATGTG
Source organism: Carlito syrichta (assembly GCF_000164805.1). Lineage (NCBI taxonomy): Eukaryota > Metazoa > Chordata > Mammalia > Primates > Tarsiidae > Carlito > Carlito syrichta. The sequence continues at coordinate 379,312 of NW_007249312.1, read as the reverse complement.
TCTACAAATGTACACGCGTATTGATTTTTTATATTTTTATGATAAATATCTTTTAGCTGAATGTTTGAATGCATCCATAATTTTTGGATTGAATTCCTAGACATAAAAAAATCGCATTGGAATGCTATGCAAAATTGTATAACTTCTGGCAACAATCGACAAGTCAAGCATAAATGAATGTTTTATCAAAGACTTGAGGTACAATTGGGATCAAGTGATGTGGTCCCGTGGACAAAGGGAAGACGGAAGTGAGAATGCCTCTTGTCCTATCTTGACCCTCATGGGTTAAAAGGGTAGAGATCTGTGTCCTGAAGAAAGTCAGATACGCCCTGCCGAGGTGTGGGAAATCACGACTGCCTATGGAGCATTCTGATACATGGGCACAACAGCTATCCTCGCTTAACTCATCAGCATTCAGTTCTGAGTGGAAGAGAGGCAGCGTAACAGAAGTCAACCTTCAATACGGCTCTTGGGAGTTCTTTGGTGCCCCCCAAAGAGGAAATCAACAAAGCCAGCAGAAGCAAGGGCTTTGCAGGAATGCAGGCAGGCCTTCCAAGGCATTCAAAAAGAAAGCCCCACTCTTGATGTCTAGTTCCAGGCTAGAAATATCTGGCCCCCATGATAGAGCAAGGAGCTTCTCAAATTCAGCTCTTGAGTTCCGAGTTTCATCTTTGGAGGCTTCTATGACTTTCAAAGAGGTGCAGTCACTGACTTGTCTTTCTGATTTTCAAAAATCAAGACTTTCCTGGTTAGAAGGTCATCTCGGTGACACTTTTGTCCTGTAATATTGAGCATGGGAATGTAAAAGACACCATTCGTCTGGAGTGGCTTGGTGAAGGGTTTGGTTGCTGGGATTCATGGCCTCATGTTAAGGGGCTTCTCCCTCTCACACTCGTTAGATATCTGGGATCCTCATGATCCTTTCCTTAGACTAACAGGTGTCCTTAAGCACTGCCGGGAAAGGGCAGGGAAGGTGGAAAAAAGGAAGAAGTTTCTTCCCCTCCCTCTACCCTTCAAGTTTTATCTCAGTCCAAGATTCTATTTCTTTTGAGGCAAATACCGGTCAATTTCTTCATTAAAGGAGATAGCATCATTCTTTCCTCTAAGGCAGGGATGAACTTTAACAATAGCCAAATAGGCCGGGCTCAGTGGCTTAGCCTGTAATCCCAGCACTTTGGGAAGCTGAGGCGAGAGGACTGCTTGAGCCCACGGGTTCGAGACCCGCCTGGGGAACTTGGCGAGACCTCGTCACTACAATAAATAAAAAATTAGCCAGGTGTGGTCGCGCGCACCTGTAGTTCCGGCTACTTGGAAGACTGAGGTGGAGGGATCAAAGGAGCATAGCAGGTCGAGGCTGGGGTGGCCAGGAGTGTGCCACTGCCCTCCAGCCTGGGTGACAGAGTGAGACACCAACTCAGAAAAACAATAACAAAAAACAAAAAAACAATAGCCAAACTGCCTGGGTAACTCCATAGAAATAAGTTCATCATTCAATACAATGGGTGTGCACCTCGGAAGTAGATTTGTGCAGGCTGCCAGGTCTACCTGGGAAAGGATTCAAGGACACCTTCCCGGGATAAAAGCAGCAGTTTTAAAGGTGGGCAGAGTGAGCCACTCTTGTGAAGGAGAGAGAGAGAGAAAGCTCCTGGACAAGATTCCAGCATTAAGAGACAGGAGGTCAATAATCAGCTGTGTTGCCCCAAGCCCAGGACGGAGCTCAGGAGGTGGGCTGAGTTGGGTGGGATGGGGTCAATTATTTTAAGTCCTTTGTCCTTCCACAGAGAAAGCCACCATCATCAGCTCCAACCGGGAGGGGCTGACCATACTCAAAAGACTGGAAATGTTTCTGGAGGATGCCTCAGGGAAGTCACAGGACGCAAAGGAAATAACATTGCAGACAAGGCACGAAGTGGCTACCCGGTGACAGTGTGACTCATAGACCCCACAGGCAAGGACCATGTGGCAGATTTCTTCTCTGCAGTCCATTCTGCTGTGAAAAAGTTTTCTTTTAATCAAGGAAAATTATAAGTACTAGCTATGGGACACAGGAGGTGTGAGACGACAGACTTAAAGGGACTGTATCTCTCTTGTTATTTTCTTATATGTGTATAATATTAATTCTAAATACAGCCTTACATCAAAGCATTGTACCCAATTGTGTGAAAGTAGAGATGTTAGAAATTGGCTGAAGTGTTTGCTTTCCAGAAAAAAGAAGCATCCTAGGCTTCTGAGGAAGAACTGACATTTGGCATGTTTTATCCTTCAAAGAAATAACCCACAGGGCTCTCATGTCAATGCCTTTCTTTGCCTTAAAAACTAGTAGAAACTCGCCGGGCTTGGTGGCTCAGCCTGTAATCCCACGCCTTTGGGAGGCTGAGGTGAGTCGATTGCCTGAGCCCACGGGTTCGAGACCCACCTGGGCAGCAAGACCTCATCTCTACAATAAATCAAAAAATCAACCGGGCATGGTAGTGCATGCCTGTAATTCCGGCTACTCAGAAAGCTGAGGCAGAAGGATCGCCGGAGCCCAGCAGGTCGAGGCTGCGGTGGCCAGAAGCGGCCACTGCACTCCAGTCTGGGCGACAGAGTGAGACTCCAACTCAAAATAAATTTTAAAAAACTAGTAGAAACTCAACATCATCAGAAAGAAAAACTAAACTGATAAAATGAAAGGAATGCCAATTAATAAGAGAAATGCCAGCATAACTTTGTGATACAAGGAACTTGAATACGTGTGACAGTGTAGGGAAACTAAAGGTTTTCTGGGTTACAACAGTAAATGTGTTAAGCAAGATGAGTAACGTAACCTCAAGCCTTGAAAGAGTCATAGCTGATGCTACACCTAGCCTTGCCAAGAAGCAATGTGCCTGCTTCTAATAAAAAATAAAATTCTAAAAAAAAATCAGAATAAATTAGAATAATGATGACTTTAAACAAGGGAATATTATACATCCTTGTGAGTGTTCTTTGTGTTGCAAGTAAGTGAAATCCCTACTAACAATAGCTTAAATGTAGGAGTATTTCTCTCCCTGCCTGGACCACACCAGGGTTGGTTAAAATAAGAGCTGATGATGTCATCAAAAATCCAAGTTCTCTGGGCAGTGTGACCCATGCCTATCATTCCAGCCCTTTGGGAGGCTGAGGTGGGAGGATCACTTGAGGCCAGGAGCTTGGGCAACATAGGGAGACTTCCATCTCTACAAAGAAATGACTGCTGAAGTTCTAGGGGTTACATGCACCGTATTAATATTCAAAGGCAGGGAAGGGCAGATTCACGCATCTGTTGCTTGTTATAACTCAGCCCAGTAGCGGTCTGGACGTAATCAGGAGGTAGAAATCACAAAGAAGGTTACATAAGAGTTATTAACGATAATTAAAGTAACGGTAAGATATGGACAAGGAGGCCAGGCCCTTGAGGAAAAGGTGTTGTTTAGACACCGGGTGGCAGGAAGATCGGCTCTTTAGCAAGACCAGCCTTGGTCTGGAGATGAGGGACACACAACAGGGACCCCACCTCCGGCACCGCCCCTCCAGGCCCCGCCCCTCCCAGTCCCGCCCAGTGCAGGGAAAAGGCCTACAGAGCTTGCAGGCTGGTGGGGAGAAGCTGCCACAGGGAGCTTCCCCCATGCCCTCACCCCTCGGGTCACAGGTAGCTGCAGGTAAACCAGCCGGGTCATCACCAGGACGAGGCTGCAAGGCTACAGAGAGCTGGTGTCCAGGGCCAGTGGCTCGACAGGTGCCAGCCCACAACCACCGAGTCCATCCTCAGCTGAGGCTGCAACTGCACGAAGCCTCTTCCTCCTCCAGTGTCCCTCCGGCGCCCTCTCCTAAGAAGATTTAGCACCATACTCATGTTAAAGGGGATATGGCTAAAGGAATCCTGTTATAGGACCGCACACATAGGATCACACATACATGCTGACACAGCCCCAGATGACCATCTCTCCTGGCTCACTGGCCAGAAGTACGTGACATGCACGCGCCTCAAACAATAACTGGATGAAATCGATCACTGTAACGACTTGGACTAATCAGGATGTATCTCCCAGGGCTCAAAGGAGCACTGTTTCAGGAGCACATGGCCCCAGGGCTCTGTCCTCAAGAGGAAGCTGAGAAGGGACACCGGGAGGCAGCTGGCAGTCTGGGCCACCTTGCGTCTTCTGGCTGAGAGGTTCTGGAGACACACAGGCAGAAAACGGATGACAGAAGCCTCGGGGCCATTTATCCCCGAAATAAGAAAATGGCATGTGAATCATAATAACTACAGTAAAAGTATCTGAAGCAGATAATACCCCAGAGGAGAATCTTAGACTGTTCAAGCAGCTGAGGTTCGGTCAGAAGACGCCATGGAAGCTTTTCATGCTGTGAAAATGATCACTGTCTGGAAACTAAAGCGTTCTAATAAGAAGGGAAAATGTTCATCTCTGCTTGGCATGGAAAGAGACTGGGAGAAAAACTTGAGTACCCATCAAATAAGCACTTCTCTAATCCTCAGTTACAGAAGTTTCTAGAAGCTCATTGATCACCTCATCGCGGCTGTCTGAGTCTTCTGCTGCAACCCAGCTTTTCCTCTTCTTCCTTGCTAATCTCTGTCTGTGGCCCGTCTGCTGTCACCCCTGCAGCACACGCACCTGCGTGCCTGTCTTGGTGGCTTCGTCTTTCTTTTCCTTGTCCTGCCTCCTCCGTGTCATAAATTCACACTGGCCCATGTACGTGTTTACAGTGATACCTTCTTCCCCATTCAAAGCAAGTCACACCCAAGGTGCTGTTGATCACAAACGCTCTTATTCTAGACATTACAACTGCTTAATCCAAAAAGTTATTTAACACATGTGTAGAAGAACCAAATTTGTAATGCTTTACACAAGCCAACTTTTTGAAGGTATTTTAATGTTCTATCCTATCACTTTCACTGTGCGTTCACCTTGTGTTTAACAATTCCAGGTTGCTTTTTCTGCTCTAGAATTATCTCCTGCCGACCCCATCAGTAATCACCTCTAACACATAATGCTTCTCCTGGTGGGAATAATCCGCTTAGAGAAAGTAACAAGAGCTCACCACAGAGAGTCGTATTTCTGAGTAACACGTAACAAAGCTTTGGTAGCGGTCCGGTGCCATTTCCTTGAAGGTTGAAATGGGATAATGTTCTGAGGAATATTTGAAAGTGGCCAAGAAAAACCTAAAGAACAGGATAGCACTGATATTTCAGTGATTATGCCTACTTTGGGAGAAGGGGGGTTTGTTTCTATCATAAATTTGGCTGTGAATACTGAGTTGTGTATACACGGCACTGCAAAGCTTAACAATTAAGTTGTATTTGTATGTGTGACTGAACATTTAGACCTCGTATAGTACTGCCAAAATGCAGAGGAAGCGCAAAGTAAAATGAGACTCAGAGATGTTGTATTGGCGCAGACATGACATCTTAAACATCCTCGAATTGACTCGGACTAAGTATATCCATCTTTCCACGGGGATTATCACTCTGTCACCCAGGCCGGAGTGCAGTGGCATGATCATGGCTCACCACAGCCTCTACTTCCTGGGCTCAGGTGATCCTTTTGCCTTTGCCTTCCGAGTAGCCAGATCTATAGGTGTGCACTACCACACCCGGCTAATTTTTTATTTATTGTAGAGACAAGGTCTCACCATGTTGCCTGGGCTGGTCTCGAACCCGCAGTCTCAGGCAATCCACTCACCTCAGTCTCCCAAAGTGCTGAGATGACAGGCTGAGCCACCAAGCCCGGCCAGTGTTGACGTTTTACTTCTCAGTCCTCCCATCTTGCCAGTCAGGGACTCCAGTCAGCATATTATATTTCAATCAGATGCAGAGACAAAAGGACTCAAACAACATGTATCTGTTGGCAGGAGGTAAGATGCCAGGACTATTGTCTAACAAGACCAGATGCTCCAGAGCCCAGGTATCGGACTCAAATCCCTGTCAGATCAGGTATGAATTGTACAACCTTGACAAGAGTATTTAACTTAGTGCTTCAGTGACTTCTTCTGTAAAATCCTGATAAAATTACCTCCCCGGCACGGTTGTTCTTAGGTTAAATGATTTGATACACATGAAGCCTTTAGAATAATGTCCAAAGCAAAGTAAGCATAGAAGAAGTCGGTACAAATGTTTTCTCAGATTTGAGATTTCTTTAAAAGTTCCTTTAAAAATACATAAAGTTTAAGTAATTTGATGGTAAATAATTTATGACTATAAATTATTGGCTAGTAGGGCAAATGACCAATTCAATGATCGGAATGCTGAGCTACATATTAAATATTTGTTCGGCACATATGTCCAATTTAAGCATGTGCTTCTGACAAATTTTAAATAAATCAGATAAATTGAAATCTTGTGAATCATACCATCAAATTGAATGATTATTTGTTGAACAGTTACTATGTGTAAAGTAGTTCCAGTTATCTACTATAGTGGGAAAAACCTCCTCAATACTTAGTAGCATAAAATGCCATTTAAAAAATATTCATTGAAGATCAGGAATTTGAACAGAGCACAATGGTAACAATTTTTCTCTGCTCCATAATAACTGAGGCTTCTGACCAGGCATGGTGGGAGGCGCTTTGGGAGGCAAAGGTGGAAGGATTGCTTGAGTGCAGGAGTTTGAGTCTGGGCAACATACCGAGACCTTGTCTCTACAAAAAAATTCAAAAAATTAGCTGGGCATGGTGGCACCTATAGTTCCAGCTACTTGGGAGGCAAAGGCAAAAGGATCACCTGAGCCCAGGAAGTAGGCACTGTGGTGAGCCATGATCATGCCACTGCATTCCAGCCTGGGTGACAGAGTGAGACCCCAACGAAAACAAACAGCAAACAAACAGAGGCTTCAACAGAATCAAGGTGGTTGGGACAGCCCAGCTGGGGCCATCCGTCTAGAGCCTCACTTTGGGCAGTTGCTGGAGGTCTCAACTCTTCACATCACACATGCAGAGACCTCACGTTATGTGTCTGCTCACGTTGACATGTTCCTTCCAGACCTGTTACTGGCAGTGGCTGGGAACAGATGGGGCCATCAGGATATCTGTTGGTATGTAACCTCTCCACGTGGCTAGCTTGAGCTTCCACAGAATGTGATCTCGGTTCTCAGACCTTTTACAGGATGATTTATGACTCTAGGGGCAAATATTCCAAGAAGCCCAGGCCTAAGCTGCAAGATGTCCAGTGATTATTCTCAGAAGTCCAAGAATATCACTTTGGCCACATTCTATTGGTCAGGAAGCCACTAAGGCCAACCGCAAATCAAGGGAAGATAACTAAAATCACTTCGCAATGGGAGAAGCGGCCACTGATGTGGGTTCTTTAACTCTAGAATCATCAAGTCATTGACCTTGTGTTTCCTCCTGGCTATTGCCCTTGATACTCACCCTTCTCCAAAGAATTGTCCACCCAGGCTGTCTCCACTCTCCTTCACAGCCTTCAATCTGGCGTTAGTGCTTATTTTTCTGCTAAAACTCTTCTTGCAAAAGCCATTTCTGACTTCAACGTTAGCAACCATAATGGAAAATGTTCAGTATCCTGTTTATTAGTTCCTAAAGGGCTTATTTTTATTTTTTATTTATTTTTGACTCAGGGTATCACTCTGTCGTCCAGAATGGAGTGCAGTAGCACGATCATGGCTCTCCACAGCCTCCAATTCCTGAGTTCAAGCAATCCTCCCGCCCCAGTCTCCCCAGTAGCTGGGACCACAGGTGTGTGCCACAATGCCTGACTAATTTTTTTTTTTTTTTTTGTAAAGACGAGGGTTTCACTGTGTTGCCTAGGCCAGTCCTGAACTCCTGGACCCAAGCAATCCTCCCACCTCTGCCTCCCAAAGTGCTAGGATTACAGGCGTGAGCTAATAAAGGGTTTTTGACACAGTTGAACACGCTTTAAACACTCACCATTAGCTTTCTGATGTCATACTCTCCAGTTCTGTCTCTTTGGCTGTTTCTCCCTGGTCTTCTTTACTTCGTTCCTTTCTTCCACCCATGACCTTCGCCCAGACTGGAGTGCAGTGTCACGCTCACGGCCACCCCAGCGTTGACCTGTTGGAACCCATTGATCGATCCTTCCTCCTCAGCCCTCCAAGTAGCCGGAACTACAGGAGCGCTACCATGCCCGGCTAATTTTTTTTAATTTATTGTAGAGATGAGGTCTCACCATGTTGCCCAGACTGGTCTTGAACCCGCGGGCTCCCGCAATCCTCTTGCCTCGGCCTCCCAAAGTGCTGGGATGACAGACCTGAGCCACCACACCTGGCCTAGGAAGTATTTAATAATTGAATTAATGAATAAATAAATAAATTATGAAAGTTTAACATTGCTTTAGACAAAGATAATGTATTTCCATTTGATGTTCTATTTTTATAAACATACATGTTAGATATATATTTAAAGATAAGGTAGTAATATATGAAAAGTAAGGAAAAAATAATTTATTTTTACATCAGACTAAACATTTCCCTTGCCTCAATGCCTATTCCACATAAAAAAATAATAATGTCAATTATTTATTTACAGGTCATACAAAGGCTAACTTCAGCTAGTTCAAGTTGAATATTTACACATTCGAATTAATGACACTCTGATTAATAAGTTTTTCATACTGATAGTTTGTTCTAAATCAGAAGTAAATTATACATGTTGATAAGTCATTAAATTGGACTCATATAAGCATTTTAAATGAAATAATTGAATAAAATTACTCATGAATAAGAATATATTCATGGTATTATATTCAACCTGTGAAATTAAAGGGGAAAAAATTGTCTTATTAAAAATAAAAAGGAGAAAGAAAGAAAACGATCCTATTCCTTCTGGCATAATGCTACCAGTTTATAATATAATTTGATTAGGCCTTAATATTATACAAAAAGATTCATGAATGATAATCAGACTGGATTTATAGGAACCAGTTTAAGAGCAATATTAAATTTTAAAAAACAAAAAGTATCGATGCCTATAAAATATTCTTTAAAAATAATAAGTTAAATCTCACTAAAGTTAGTTCATTTTACATTACAATTATACTTCTAATAATCCATCATTTCACAGTATTTCTTTTTAATAATTTTGTTCTTTTCTCTTACCAACACATTTCTTATGAGAAATGGAAATGGAAATGGAAACTCACTCTGCTTCAGTTCAATTTCTTCAAAATTTTTTAATCAACTATTTAAAACCAGTATGGTGGCTATTTTTTAAAAGGTAGAACTACCATACAGTCCAACGATTCCAGTTCTATGTACACAAAGAAAATAAAATTATTATCTCAAAAAAAAATCTGTCCCTCCAGTTGTATTGCAGAATTATTCACAATTGCCAAGATATGAAAACATTCATGGACATTAAATGAATAAAGAAAATATGGTAAGTATACACAATAGATTATTACTTACCCACAAAAATAAATCCTGCTATTTAAAAAATGATTTAAAAAACTGAAATATTTATCCATTGCTAAACAGGAAAAAAGAAGACTCATGCATATGGTTAAATCCAGAAACAGACTTAACATTTTCTTTCCATAATTCAATTTCATATTTTCTTTCAGAATGAAATATCTATTAAATTCCCAAAGAACATATTTATGAGATCAAATTATTGTGTGTGTGCATTTGAATGATTCTTATGTGGTATCTTGTTAAATTATAATAGTTTATATAATTAACCATAATGTGCTCAAATTTGTTTGTAAAAAAAAATTCTCCTATGAGAGTTTTTAAATTGCATTCACAAGAACACGATGTGTGGGTTGGGAGGGTGAGGGCAGGGAGGTATATAGACGTTTTGCTTTTAAAAATAAATCTTAGAAAAGACTCAGTAATTTATTAGGAATGCTTTATTGAGGAAACAGTATTTTCCAACTTACTCTTTTATTTTAAACCATGGAAAATCATGGCAATTCAACATTTCATTGTTACGCTCCTCCTTGAGGATATGAATGATAACTTAATTCCTACATTCCTTTGGTCAGCATGTATGCCATTTATTGGCATCGTGAAAATAGTTGTGTAAAATGCTGTCGAATTTACTGTCTTCAAATTTACCAAATATATCTTCTTATTCCTTTTTAAAAATATCTTAAGTGAATTTTATTCTGATTTTTGGAAAATCGTTAATTCCTGCGTCATTCACTCTCACTTAACCAAGGCAATCTGGTCTTGGAAATGGAGTCTATTTGCTTTTTTGCTGCAATTAGTTTCTTATGTAAATCAACTTGAGATGAGATAGGATTGTACTTACAGTGCCAATAGGGAGAACAATTCCAATTAAGTTGTCTTTCTTACTGGATCACATTGTGACCCACGACTGCACTGTCCAGTTGCTGACATCACACAGGTGTAGCAGACAAAGTTTCTGCCATGCCCCTCAGAGATGTCTCCCCCAGCTCCTAGAGTCTGTGAATATATTCTCTTTCCGGTGATTATGTTGACCTAAAGATAGGAAGGTTATCCAGATGGGCCTAAAATGATCACGTGAGCCCCCAGAGAGCTTCTCCAGATAGTGGCATGCAGTCAGAGAGGTCCGAGGCATGAGAAAAACCATGGCTGCTTTGAGAATGGAGGGTTAACACTTAAGAAGAATGAAGATGGCCTTCAGGAGAAAAGAACAGTGGCTCATGGATGGCCACCACAAAAATGGGTACCTCTTTGACAATTGTAAGGATCTGAGCCCTACCAATAACAGAAAATAAGGGGCTATGTCCTATTCTTGATGAGGACACAGCCAGCCCACACCTTTCATTCAGCCTCGTGAAACCCTGAGCAGCAAATCCAGCCATACCACCACAGATTTATGACATACAGTACTGTGAGATTAAAACCTGACCTTTGCTTTAAGCTGCTGAGTTTGTGGCAATTTATTATATAGTAACAGAAAACTAACACAATGAGAAGCAATCCTAGCATCCGCCTTGAATCACTGACCTTACTGTTGTGACTTAAGGTTCAACAAAGTATTTCAATTTATGACGTTGATATCCAAGCCACTGACCCAGCATACACATCAATACAATCGATTGTGCTAGTCCTTTAAACTTCCTTCTTGGTAACAATTACATATTTTAACATAGTTTCGAAAAAACCTTGAACAAAATTCCAACGTGATTTTTCTAACAATGAAACAATTTACTAATAATAAGTCTGAAGATTGAAGAAGCATTGATTGAAACGATTTTCCTAAAAGGTAGATTTGTTCCCACCCCAGACCCCTATTTGGAAACACTTTTTATCGTCTGATAACACCGCATGTCAGCAGCAGTGAACATTCTTGTTCTAAAACACACCTCTATTATCCAAAATATGATGCATGATTGCCCACATATGCCTGCCACACATCTGTTTTTATCTTTTCTCTCCATACCCCTGGAATCCACGCTCACTTTTCAAGGCAATGAGTTCTTAAAATTTCATCAACCACAAATTAACCACCCTGCTACCCATCCCCCTATTTTCAAGTGATTATCCACCCCTAAAGACTTCACAACTTCACAGTACTTCTCTGCTTGCCTGGCATTTCTTTTTTTTTTTTTTCCCCAGATCTAATTTATATTTTTAATTATTTTTATTGATTATATAATAGATGTACACATTTTCAGGGAGACATGATACTTTGACATATTTATATAATCAAATCAGGGCACTTGAGATATCCATCCCAACTCTCTTTTGTTTGTTTGTTTAGACATTTAAGACTATTTTCAACACATCCAACAGTGTTAAAAACAATATATTATATGGATGTGAATGATTCATTAGCAGTGGAGTCAAAAGAAATTAACGATTGACTTGATATGGGAGGTGAAAAGAGGGAGAGATTTAAAAATAACACAAACATTTCAAAATTAGGTACCTTGAAGGAAGAAGACAGTGACAACAACACAAGATACCGAAAGAGAAGTCAAATGTAGAAGGAAATGGTGAGTTGATTTTGGATATATTAAGACGTTTACTCAAATACTAAAAGGAAAGATTTATACCACCAGATTTCAAGTGCAAACTTATTTTACAACTTTATACTGAAACCTAATCTTTGCTCCTGCATTTTAGACTCCTCAACCTTTATTATTAAGTCTATGATTTTATTTACACCTTGAAACTTACTTTCAACTGTATATAATACAACTACTCCTAATAACTTTGTCCCTAATGTGAGTACAAACCCATATTCTCATTTAAGAAATCATCTATTGCGTTGCTCTTTGTAATTCCGGGAGTAAAAAAATCTTCCTTAGGGAATGTTCTTCTAAACTTTATAGCTAGTTTGCTATTATGACCAAGCAAAGAAATTTCACTTCCAAGTGTAACCACAAACCCAGCTACTTTCCTCTGTAAACTATTGTTCCGACATATTTCAGCCTGAAATTTTCCAGCTGTGCTCAAGGGTTTCTCACAACCACATGGAAACTATTTCTTGGGGCTTATTTTTAATTATAGCCCTTATTCTCCTTTGGTTCTTCAGATATTTCTGCTCCCAAGGTTACATGATGCTCCAGAGACATCACATTAGTGACACCACCACTGTGTGGTATTCTACAAATGAATACCAAAGGACAGATGGAAGCATTAGCTCAGAATTTGGGTTTGTTTTTGTAGTTTCTTCAGAAAGATGTCCATACTACCATTAATGTTGTGTGCTTTGAACTCATCAGATGTTATTCATCCAGCTAGATGCCTATAAATACCACACAACAAGGATCCCACAAAATGTCATGCTAAGCAATAGCCATGCCCTTAATGACAGAAGTGGTAACATACATTACACATCCTTCCAGCAGGAAAATGTAGTCAAGAATATTGTGTGACTCATCCATGTCAAGAAGCAACTTCCTAATGACTGATGTGACTTCCTGGCAAAAGCTTTCAAGTAAACTCTCAAGTGAAGTCACGTTCGTTTCTCAACAACAACCAAAAAGTTAACCAGAAGGTCCGATAAGGTAGATATAAATGTTTTCAGTTTACTGTGAAATCATTACAGTGGATCGATTCATAATTCTGCCTCAAATCATTAGGATCTCACAAGTTCTGGTTACTTCAAAAGTAGATCCAGAATGTGTGTGTTCCAAGGAGGGGTTAGAGAGATCCAAGATAGACTCTATCTGCCAGAATTCAGAGCTCACTTTACTCCTTAGATACCATTGCAGAACTGACCGGACCAGTGATGATTACGCTTCATTTCTCCTGATGAAGGGTCTTCCAGTGACTTTTGCCTTACTTGTCTAGAGCCCTTTTACTCAAAAAGGAGTCCTTACACGACAGCCAGTCTAGTTTTTTCTCAGTGACCTATGGATGAGGAAAAAGATGGAGTAAGAGTGATGCCCATGATTGAATGTTAATTAATTAATTAAAATGTCATTTATGCAAGATTGCTCACCACATGTGACAATTCTCTTTCTACTGGTAATGAACCTGAGATCAGAGGTTCCCATGGCTTTCTAGCAAGGGGTGAACAAGATCTGAACTAAGGTGTTTCATCTTGTTTTCATCTTAATTCTGGTACCCACACTTCTTTGATTATACCACACAGTTATCTCAAATTTGACACATTATTAACGCAATCTTTTGTTCTCAAGAAGACTATCGCCAGCGTTGAATGCTACAGAACAGTGGTTCTCAAGGTATCCTTCTAGGGTTAACTGCACCCATACCCCCTGGGAAGTTTTAGAAATGCACATTCTCAGGCCCTGGCCAGACCTGAGAAATCAAAGTCTTAAGGAGCGGGCCTTGGCAACCTGTGTTTTAACACAGCCTTCAGCTGATTCTGACGCACACTCAAGCTCTAAAACAATGATTCTTGACATCTGATGTGCATTCGTATCAGCGAACACATTTCTAACTTCAAATGCGCTCCTCGTACCGTCCTCTGTGTGATTCTTGCTTGCAGAAAGGGAGGTTTGCCTGACATTACTCTAGAATGTTCACAAGATCAGTGAGGTTCAAATGTTCAACGAAAAACCTCACTATTTTCACATTTGGTCAATTCAATGATACATTATAGCAGTGTTTCTCAACTGGGGGTGGTTTTGCCCCCCCCCCCAGAGGATAATTGGCAATATCTGGACATATATTTGTTTTTCACATCCGGAAGAAGAGTTCTACCATTGGCATCTGGCAGAAAAAAGGCGAGGGATTCTACTAGACACCCTGCAGTGCCCCCACATCAAAGAATCCTTCAACCATAAATGTCAACAGTACTGAGGTTGCAAAACAATGCATTATAGGATGACGAATTCAAAGATGCAATCAATATTACAAACATGATATGCATAATTGTCTATACTCTTCACTAAAGACACTTTTACCTTATTCAAGGGCTGGCGAACTTTCTCCATAAAGAGTGATATGGCCAAGATTTTGGACTTTACAGACCATGTGGTCTCTGCTGTTGATGTTCAAGAGTAGTCACAGTCAACAAAGGAGCAGAGTTGTGTTCCAATAAAACTTTATTTACAAAAATGTGCAGTTAGCGGGATTTGGCCTGTGGACTGTAGTTTGCCAACTCTTTGGAAGAGATCTTTCATGCAATTAAATACTGTGAAAGAGACAGTACTGTGATGTTCAGAGAGACATTATAGGTGACATATCTGAGAAAGCTTCGCAGTGGAAGAAGCTTTTAAGCTAAGCCTTAAATGACAGAGGAATATAATACTCGCATTTGTAGAGAACTTCACCTTATTTTACTATTTGTTTTTTCGCAATAGTCCTGTAGCATTAATAGGACAGCAACTAGATGAGTTTGGGAAAGAGACTGATTAGAGAGACTGGACAACAGGGCAGGGAGGGACCCTGAAGGGAACTGAAGGCCACACTAAAAAAGAAGAAGGAAAAAAGGGCCCTCGGCTCATAAATACTCTGGGCCTCTGAAAGACTTTAGGTAAAAAGTGTCATGTTTTCATCTGTGATGGTCCGTAATATAACAGGACTGGCTTCCTTCGAAAAAGAGGAGACACCATAGAGTCTCTCTGCATGTATGTCTTTCTCTCTCTCTCTCTCTCTCTCTCTCTCTGCTGTCTTTCTTTCTGTCTCTGTGTGCGTGTCTCTCTCTCTCTCTCTCTCTGTCTGTCTCTCTGTGTCTCTCTGTGTGTCTGCCTTTCTCTGTCTCTCTCACTCTGTCTCTCTCCATGTCTGTGTGTGTGTCTGTCTCTTTCTTTTTGTTTTTTTCTCTCTCTCTCTGTCTCTCTCTCTCTCTTTCTGTCTCTCCCTCTTTCTCTCTGTGTGTGTATGTGTGTGTGTGTGTGTCACTTTCTCTGTCTTTCTATCTCTGTCTCTGGTCTTTGTTTCTCTCTCTCCCTCTGTCTCTGTCTCTGGTCTCTGTCTCTCTCTGTCTCTGGCTCTGTCTCTCTCTCTCTTTCTCTCTCTCTGTGTGTGTGTGTGTGTGTGTTGATTTCTTTTTCTGTCTTTCTGTCTCTGACTGGTATATCTCTCTATCTTTCTCTCTTTCTGTGTGTGTGTGTGTTGTGTGTGTGTGTCTTCCTTTCTCTGTCTCCCCCCACCCCAGTGTGTGTATGTATGTGTCTCTCTCTCTCTCTCTCTCTCTCTCTCTCTCTCTCTCCCTTTTTTGTGTGTGTGTGTCTTTCTTTCTTCTCTTGCTCTCTCTCTCTCTCTCGTCTCTCCCTGTCTTTCTCTGTCTTTCTCTCTCTCTGTGTGTGTGTGTGTGTGTGTGTGTGTGTGTGTCCTTCTCTCTGTCTCAATGCACAGAAAAAAGGCCATGTGAGGACACAGGGAGAGGCCACATCAGAAACCAACCCTGCCAGCACCTGATCTTGTACTTCCAGACTCCAGAACCAGAAGAAAATAAATCTAGTTGTTTATGTAGTCTATTCCATGGTAATTTTTATGGGAGCTCAGGCAGAATAATACCCTGGCATTCAGTAGGGTCCACAGAAGACTGTTCTTTATATTGAGGATAAACTAGTCCCATAGAATAGTTACATGTATCTGTCAAAATGTGGCTTAAAAACAAGCCTTAAAAGGACCACTTAGTGTGTAAGTACCGTAATTGTCTGCCAGAACAAAGTACAGAGCTTATTTAGGGAATGTAACAAAGTCCAGTGCTCAACAATGAGAAATTTACAATGTCTAGCATCCAGTAAAAAAATCATCAGACATGCCAATAAGCAGATAAATATAAACCTCAGCCCAGAAAAAAAGTTAATCACTTTAAGCAGACCAAGGAATGACAAATATGATTAGATTACAGGAAAAACTTTAAAGTGGCCACAAGAAACACCGTAAATATGCTCAAAATTTAAAAGAAAACATAGCTATAATAAGGAAAAAATGGAAGATATAAAAAATAATCAAATGAAACTTATGGAAGTAAAAAAAATACCTTAACCGTAATGAAAATTTCACTAGGTTTTCAGATTAAACAGGAAAAAAAAAAAAAAGAACAAAGCCTCACTGTCATGTGAAACAACATCAAGCAGCCTGACATATATGTTATTGGAGTCTCAGATAAAATAAAGGGAAGAGAGAGGATGTGGATATGGAATAATATTTAAAGAAATAGTAGCAGAAATTTTCCCAACTTTGACAAAAATGATAAACCCAGAGACTTAAAAAGCTTAACAAATCCCAAGCAAAAACTTTTGTGAAAAGTTGAAATAAATAATAAGGAGAAAGTCTCACTTTGCTGTCCAGGCTGGAGTCCAATGGCACATTCATGGCAGCCTTGACCTGCTGGTCTCAGACAAATCTTCCACCTCAGCCTTCCAAGTAGCTGGAACTACAGGCACACAGCACTACACCTGGCTAATTTTTTGATTCATTGTAGAGAGGAGGTCTTGCCATGTTGCCTAGGCTGGTCTTGAATCCATGGGCTCAGGCAATCCTCTCGCCTCCACCTCCCAAAGTGCTGGGATTACAAGCGTGAGCCACCACGCCCGGCTGGGTTACATTTCACCATGAAGCCTGAGGGTTCATTCTATCATTTCCAACAATGAGAAGTCTGCAGTCATTCTTATGGTTGCCTCTAACATCATGTCTTTCCCCACCTCTGGCTGCGCTGAAGTCTTTCTCCTAGCTAGGCGCAGTGGCTCATGCCTGTAACCCCAATACTTTGGGAGGCAGAGGTGAGAGGATTGCCTGAGCCCAGGGGTTCGAGACCAGACTGGGCAACTTGGCCAGGCCGCGTCTCTCTAATAAATCAAAAAATTAGCCAGGTAGGGTGGCGTGTGCCTGTAGTTCCAGCTACTTGAAAGGCTGAGGCAGAAGGATCACCTGAGCCCAGCAGATCGAGGCTGCAGGGGCCATGAGTGTGCCACTGCACTCTAGCCTGGGAGATAGAGTGACACTTTGACTCAAAAAAAAAAAGAAAAAAGAAAAGAAAAGAAATGTAATGCCCAGTGTTGCAGGAGGGGCCTAGTGGCAGGTGTGTGGGTCATGGGGGTGGGTCCCTTGACCTCATCTCTACAATAAATCAAAAAATTAGCCAGTGGTGGTGCATGCCTCTAGTTCCAGCTACCTGGAAGACTTGAGGTGGAAGAATCGTCTGAGACCAGCAGGTCAAGGCTGCCGTGATTGTGCCATTGTTCTCTAGCCTGGGCAACAGAGTGAGGCTCTGACTCAAAAAAAAAAAAAAAAAAAAAAAAGACTCTCTCCGTATCATTTATTTCAATTTTTTGCAAAAGTTTTACTTGGGATTTGTGTTTGCTAAGCTTTTTAAGTCTCTGGGTTTACTGTCATGATCAAATTTAAGGAAATTTCCGCTATTATTTCTTTAAATATTATTTCAAGTCCACATCCTCTCTCTTCCCTTTACTTTACCTGAGACTCTAATAACATATATGTCAGGCTGCTTGATGTTGTTTCACAGGACAGTGAGGCTTTTTTCAGTTTTTTTTTTTTCTTCCTGTTTCATCTGAAAACCCAGTGAAATTTCCATTACAGATAAGTAGCGTCTTTCCTGATACCAGGCAGTAGGTATGGAGTTCTCACCCTATTTGTTCCCAGTAGAGCTGGTGGCCAAAAAGAGCCTGGCATCTCCTGCTGTCTCTTGCTTTCTCTCCCACCAAGTGATCTCTGCGGTGCGCCCCTCTTCTGCCCTGAGGAGCCTTCCTGAGGCCCTCACCAGATGCGGGCGCTGCTGTCAGGCCTCCTGGACGGCCTACAGCACCGTGAGCCACACAAGCCACTTTCCATGTAAACGGCCCAGTCCTGAGTTTCCTTTCCAGCAACACTGACCGGACCAGGACAGGAAGCATTCGCAGACACCCTCATCTCCCATGCAGTTTTGTTCGAAGGTCATTTTTTAAAACATGAAGCAAATGAATCCCCCCAAACCTGCTTATTTGAAAGCGAATCCCTCACGCATCTATTTCTGGAAAGGCACTAAGGGTTCTATCCTGATCAAGTCCATTGTGGAAAACTTGACTTCATCTCATGGCTGTAAATAATGTCCACTCGGCCTCAATCTCTTTCCTTCCCCTTATGTGGAGTGCAGCGGCAACTCCTTAAAAAACACGTGGCCAATGCTGACACAGCCTCGGGCCCTTCAGCACACAGCAGTCACCCTGCAAGGCACACGTGTGGCAGGGAATGTGCTGGAATGCTGAGTGAACATCAGGATGGCAAACAGTCTGCCCAGGGCGACCCAGCACATTGACCTGACAGACAGGGGCCCAGGCTTCCTGTCTGAGCCAAAAGACATTGAGCTCTGCTTAAATTAACTAATTTCCCATATGCGTTGATCACAATGTTTTGAGGTTTTGGGGGGTTTTTTTGGCTTTTCCCCCTGAATAATAAATATAATAAACATCGGTAACATATAATGTTAACTGTTTAATGATTTATTTTGTCAAATAGAGGTCAAATTCCTTTCAACAATCAGATAACACAAACCCAGTGTTGAACAGAAAGTGATGTTCCGATATAAGAACAGATTATCGGCCGGACTCGGTGGCTCAGTTTGTAATCCCGCGCCTTGGGAGGCTGAAGTGAGTGGATTGCCTGAACCCGCGGGTTCGAGACCCGCCTGAGCAACTTGGCGAGACCTCATCTCTACAATAAATCAAAAAATCAGCCGGGCGTGGTAGCATGCACCTGTAGTTCCAGCGACTCGGAAGGCGGAGGCGGAAAGATCCCTGGAGCCCAGCAGGTCGAGGCTGCGGTGGCCGGGAGCGGCCGCTGCACTCCAGTCTGGGTGACAGAGTGAGACTCCGACTCAAAAAAAAAAAAAAAAAAAAAATAGATTATCAAACATATTTTGAAAGGGGTGTGTGTGTGTGTGTGCATGTATGTGTGTGTGTGTGTGTGTGTGTGTGTGAGTTTTAATCAAAAAGCTCTATACTTCCAATGTCAAGCATCCATGGCCAAGGCTTTTCCTGGCCAAAGGAAGATAAAACAAAGAAAAACTAAATAAAACTTGCGGCTAGCCTTTGCATATTCTATAGCAGGGGGTACAGGATCTGCCCGTCCAAGTCTCCTTCTCCTCGACGCTCAGGGTTCTTAAGCAAGGCCACCACCCCCCCTTCTGTCCCTGCTCCCGGGCCAGGCATCTTCTGCTCGCTCCCTCCCCCAACCCCCCCAGCTGAATCCCTGCTCCCTGGTGACGCCGCCTCGGTGTCCCCAGCTCGCCTCCTCGCAGGCGCTGCTCCCCCGGCGGGGAACTCGCTTCGCCCAAGCCCGGCTCGGCGCCGCCAGGCGATCGGCTCCCCCCCGCGGGGCCTTCACTGCCCCCCCCGCCCA
>NW_007249312.1:335726-359114 GCF_000164805.1 Carlito syrichta | reverse complement strand
CGCGGGCGGGGCGGGGCCCCCGGGCCGCGTGGGAACCCGCGCGCCGCCGCGGCCCGGCCGGGAGCAGCAGTGTGGCCACAGCGCCGCCGTGTGGCCGCCCGCGGGATCGCTGGCTGCCCGGGGAGCCCGCGCGGCTGGGCGCCAAGGGTCTCGCGCCCGAGCCGGTCTCGGGGTCCAAGTGCAGACAGTGTCCGTCGTCGGCGGAAAAGGAAGCGCAGGCCACAGTTGCATTCGCATCCCCTCATCGTGGTGGCTTCCTGGAATGTGGGCCCCGTGTCCTGCGGTTTCTTCGCTAAGGGTGCACGCCTGTCTTGCAGCCCACGCAAAAGCAACGGCAAGTTTTTTAAAATTCAAATAAATAAGAAGGAACAAAATTCAGGGAAACCCTACGAAGGAAGGGTATACCACATCTCTCCTCCTCTGTTCTAGCAGTAAGTTTCCTTATTAACCATTCCCCCCTCCCCTTACCTTTAGCTGAGTGGAGCTTACACCGTTGAAAACCGTCCTTTTCAAAATTCTGTGCCATTAGGGCGCATATCTAAGATCTGGTTTTGCAGATACACACCTCAAAGTGCCTTTGGACAACCCTCTTTTTCGACTGCGGACGGAGTAAAGAAATGTCCTAAACAGGCCGGGTTCGGTGGCTTCGTCTGTCATCCCAGCGCTTGGGGAAGCCGAAGCGAGTGGATGGCTGGAGGCTGCGGGTTCGAGACCAGCCCGGGCAACGTGGTGGGCCCTCCCTCGTCTCTACGGTAAGTAGGAAATCAGCCGGGCGTGGTAGCGCGTGCCTGTAGTTCCGGCTACTTGGAAAGCCCAGGCAGAAGGATCGCAGGAGCCCAGCAGGTCAACGCTGGGGCGGCCGTGAGTGTGCCACGGCCCTCCAGCCTGGGCGATGGAGTGAGAGTCCAACCCCCCCCCCCAAAAAAAGAAAAAGGAAAGGAAAGAAAGAAATGTCCTAAACGAAGAAAAAAAGGGAAAAATTCTAGCTAAACGTCTGAATCCTCTTCTCAAGCCTTTTGGACAAAATTATTTTGGTTGAGGTGAACTTTCGTAGCAACTGGCACTTGATAATGGGTTTGACTGCCTTGTTTAAAAAATATGAATCTATAAAATCCTGATCGGTTTGTCTGTTGTGAATTTTCCCCTGTAATGGTTAAAGGCACGGTTTTGACTAAAATCATTTCATCATTCTTGTTTCCTCCAACACTGACAATTTTCTACACTGGATTCCACTGAACGCACAGCTAAGGGTTTCCCCAGGTGTGTGTCTCCCAGTGGATAAGGACAATATTATCACCTGATGGTGTTTTCCCATCGGTTTCTAGTATTGTTTGATACTCATAATAGAAATCCAGTCACATTTCGAAGGACTGGAAGAAGCAAGTGACTTCTTAATCATTATATTTTGGATTTTTCCTTGTGATGGTAAAACACTGAAACACGTACAGGGGGACCCAAAAAACCCAGAATTATTTTTTCGAGGGCAGGTTCCTTGTAGTATAGGCTTCCTCCGCGAGGCAAATGTTCTAGCAACCCATCAGCATTCACGTACCAGCTAGCGTTGTAGCGAGAGGCTGCGTTCAGCTTGAGTGAACGTTTTTGGAGTCTTTCAGCATGTTGGCCTGTTTCATGATGGGTGATTTACAAGCACACCTGCCCACACCGCGCTGAGTGTTGGAGTTTTTGATTCCCATGCCCCACCCTTCCTATTCACTTGATCTCGCCCCTAGCAACTTTTTTTGTTTCCTCGAATGAAAAAAGTCCTCAAAGGAAAACGTTTTGCCAGTGTGGAAGAAGTGAGACAAAAACTGGCAGAAGCACTAAAAAGCATCCAAACTGGTGAGTTTAAGAATGGCTTTGAGCCGTGGAAAAAAGTGTCTTGATTGGTGTATTGCATCAAATGGAGAGTACTTTGAAGGTGACGGAAGTGTAAACATGTAACAATAAATACAAAGTTTGGGCAGGGCATGGTGGCTCAGCCTGTAATCCTAGCACTTTGGGAGGCCGAGGTGAGAGAATTTCCTGAGCCCGGGGGTTCAAGACCTGCCTGAGCAATTTGGTGAGACCTAGTCTCTACAGTAAATCAAAAAATTAGCCAGGCACGGTAGTGCGCACCTGTAGTTCCAGCTACTTGGAAGGTTGAGGTGGAAGGATCGCCTAAGCCCAGCAGGTCGAAGCTGCAGTGGCCGGGAGCGGCCGCTGCACTCCAGTCTGGGCGACGGAGTGAGACTCCCACTCAAAAAAAAAGTAAATAATTTGAGTTAAAGTCTCACTCTGTGGCCCAGGCTAGAGTGCAGCGGCATACTCACGGCCACCACAGCCTCAACCTGCCGGACCCAGGCTATCCTTCTGCCTCAACCTTCCAAGTCGCTGGAACGAGAGGCATGTGCCACTGTGCCTGACTGATATTTTTATTTATTTTAGAGACTAGACCTCTCCATGTTGCTCAGGGGGGTCTCCAACCCCTGAGGTCAGATAACCCCCTTGCCTTCGCTTCCCAAAGTGCTGGGATTACAGGCGTGAGCCACCACACCTGGTCAGTATACATTTTTTTTTACCAAATGCTAAATCTTTAGGATTTACTCTGACTCTTTTAGAAAAATACTTTGACGAGAACGCAACTGTGAGACTGTACAGACATAAGTTAGGCCACACAAATGTTCCAAATAAAGGAGCTTAGCACATGAAATACTAAAATGATATTGCCGTATCTGAAGGATTGACTGTCATTTGCTTGACAAATTGATGACTCCAGTTAAAAAGAAAAACAGTAAACTAATTCCATTAATCCAACGGGCATGGCTAAAAAGAGTAATCACATTAGGCATTCTCACTAATGTCACTGGAGAAAAGTCATTTCTAAAACCATGGGACTTTAGAAGAAACCCCTGTCGATGGAAGACATGAAACTAGATTGTTTCACTATATTTCACTTGTCTCGAAACTACTTCTGAAAGCTATTGTTTGGTAAATGCCCAGGAGATGAGAAAAACTCTAGAAGAGTGACACATCGGAAAAGGAGAAAAACACCAATCAAAGAATCAGAACCAAATGTCACCATTCATTAAAATAGCTTAGAAATTGTGTTTAAAAAGTATGTTATGAGCTGGGTTCGGTGGCTCAGCCTGTAATCCCGTGCCTTGGGAAGGTGAGGTGAGTGAACTGCCTGAGCCCGTGGGTTCGAGACCCACCTGGGCAGCTTGGCGAGACCTCATCTCTACAATAAATCAAAAACTCAGCCGGGCGTGGTAGCGCGCGCCTGTAATTCCAGCCACTCGGAAGGCTGAGGCAGAAGGACCACCGGAGCCCAGCAGGCGAGGCTGCAGTGGCCGGGAGCGGCCACTGCACTCCAGTCTGGGCAACAGAGAGAGACTCCATCTCAAAAAAAAAAAAAAAAAGTATGATATGGCAGGGCATGGTGGCTCACACCTATGATCCCAGCACTTTGGGAGGTGGAAGTGAGAGCATTACCTGAGCCCACGGGTTCAAGACTAGCCTGGGTAACTTGGTGAGACCTCACCTCTACAATAAATCAAGATATTAGCTGAGCGTGGTAGCGCGCGCCTGTAGTTCCAGCTACTTGGAAGGCTGAGGTGGAAGGATCGCCTGAGCCCAGCAGGTTGAGGCTGCGGTGGCCGTGAGCATGCCACTGCACTCAAGCCTGCGTGACAGAGTGTGGTTTCAACTCCAAAAAAAAAGAGTATGTTATAACCAGAACTTAATTCATTTTTAATAGCACATTACATTTTTAGTCATTCAATCAAAACCCCTCTGTCAACAGTACCAGGGACCTCGGATTCATTAAATGTGGTTCCTCTTTCCTCCCATGACTTCAGCTTAACGCTGTGACAACATAACTTAGTCCCTTTCTTAGCGCCAGTTTCACAATTTTTCCTGGTTCTTTTCCAGCATACTAAAAACAGTCATTCCAGAAGATTCTATTCTCACCGATATTGTCTGTCCTAGTTTTCTTTGGGTAAAATCATAGCTGCATGGCTTTTAGTATCACCACTGAGCAGATACCTGACTCTCTCTCTCAGTAGCTCTAGAGGGATTGTAGCAAATTTAGTGTATTTAAAACAGAACTCATTATTTTTCTTTTCAAAACCAGTGCATCTAAATATTTCTGTTTCTATGAATGTCATCACTATTCTGCTGGCTAGCCTTGAAAACTTGGAGTTATCTATGAATTTTACACAACTTCTCCACACCCTGAGCTTGGTCAGACCCTACTTTTACTCAAGACTATTTCTCATCCCATCTTTCCTTTCTCACATTCAGTGCCGCTGTCCTAGTCACAGATGCCTCGTCATTGTCTCTTGTCTAGAATATCGCAGTAGTACCCTAAGTATGCTTCTCATGTCAGACTCAGCATTGCTGTATTTCAAGGCTTAATTAACTCTGTACCCTCTTAGTATTTCTAAAGCACAAACCATATCATATCATTCTCTGCTAAAAAATTTTCTATATCTCTTCCCATTATTCATGGACAAAATAGAAAACTCTAATGTTTAAAGCTTTTCTGAAGCTTTATAAATTACCCTTCTTCCTATTCTCTTTGTATTTTTTATTCATTTTGTTTTTTCTAGAGATGGGGTCTTGCTGTGTTGCTCAGACTGGTCTCGAACTACTGGCCTCAAGTGATCCCTCCACCTCAGCTTCCCAAAGCACTGAGATGACAGGCATGAACCTTGGTGTTCAACCTTTCCTCTTTGTCTCTACCTGTCTCCATGTTCAAGTGGAATGGAGCCTTCTTAGGTTCTCTGAGTTTATTCCAAGTTTCAGGGCAGAAGCTCCTGGTGTCTCCTTGCCACGTGGAGTGTCTTCACTCCCATCTCTCCCTTCAACCCTTTGCTTCCTTGACCAGCTTGTTATCTTCCTTGATTCCTTCCAGCCAAAGTCAATCGCCCCATCTACCCCCAACTTTTACAGCCCTTAATGACACATATTTTGAAATATTTCAAAGCTACAAGTAGGTATAGAGAGGAACATAACTCACAAATAAAGAATTAAAAACATAGCTGAGGATCTCAGGGTAGCCCTCCCCAAAAAAGTTTCTCTCCCACTCTCACAGAGGTAACCGTGAGCGTCATTTTGGTATTTTATTCTTTTTTTTTTTTTTAGATTGGCAAATATAGTTTATTTAGAACGTAAATGAGAGAGAGAGAGAGAGAGCAAGAGAGAGAGAGAGGAGATTCACCTCCCCAAGGTAGAGGAGGGGGCCAAAGCTTAGGAAAACATGGCGGCCACAGCTCAAAGAGCACATAGCCAGACTACAACTGGGCACAGCAACGACCCATTTTGGTATTTTCCATCCATGTGAATTATTTACAATTTTGCCATATATTTATATAACCCTAAATAACATATTGCATGTTTTTTTTTCTATTTTTTCAATTCGCTTAAATGATGTCATGCTGTCTTGTAATCTTATACCTAAGGAGAGTTTCAAGGAGATGGGCAGAGAGAGAATTAGCTCAACATTAAGCTTTGGTTGTATGAGACGTAATCTTAACTCATTTATTTTTGCTAATATAAAGTATCCACTGTCATAATGTTACCATTTATTCATCCATTTTCCATGTTGGTAGACACCTAAATGGAGTCAACTCTTTTTATTATTACAATGTTGCTAAAATTACTTTCTTTCGCATATGTTCCAGAGTTGTTTCTGTTTATACATCTACTTGTTAAATTATTGAGTTGTAAGATTCCTTCTAATGTTCATTCCTAACATTGGAAAAATGTTCCCATGGCTCCAAATTCTCAACAAAATTTGGCATTTTCAAGGCTTTTGCATTTTTGTTAAGCTGAGAGATAAAACTTGTTTTGTCTTGGAGTTTCAATTTGTACTTTACACCCATTATAGACATGGATGAACAAGCTTATTAGTCACTTATCTTCCCTCTACGATATACTCTTGTTCATATATTTTATCAAGTTTTCAACTCTGTGGTCTTTTGCTTGCATATATTTTAAGAAGTTTTCACAATCCTGGATGCTACTCATTATCACTCCTACACTTTCAAATTATCTTCACTTAACCTTGGCTTATCTTTGTAGTTTTTTTCAGATGTTTTCTTCAGATGTACAGAATATTTTTATTTTTATTTTCATGTTTTATTGTTTTAGTTAGAGACAGGGTCTTACTGTGTTTGCCTGGGATGGTGTGGAACTCCTGTCTTTAGGCCATCTTTGTGTTTAGACCTCTCACAGTACTGGGATTACACATGTGAGCCACTGCACCTGATCCAGCTGCATCGAATTGTTAAAATAATACTATTAGTTTTTGTTAAAACATAAAATTTGAACAAGTGGCTATGCATGAACCAGACAGCTCCAAATGAAAAGAAGTTTCGTGCTCTGTTGAAGAAGTGTTAGATACAGGCTTTTATAGCAGCAGCATGGATGTAAAACAAAGACACTGTTTAATTGGCTACAGTTTATAAAGTTGCCTTATTTGGTCTATCCAATTGGAAAGTCCTTAGATTATATAAGTGAGTTGGCTGCTTCTGACCAGTTGAGCTTAAATTTTACTTTTCCTAATACAAGCATTTGCAAGCTAGGTTGCCCTTGTATTTGTCAATCAAACAAGATTAAAGTCTACTTGCTCAAGGATTTTTCTGCCTTGGTCTCCATTTGAATTTACTTTAACATAGCTAATATTTATTGGGTGTCTAATCGTGCTTTACACAAATTGAATCATTTTTTATACATGTAAATTGAATGATTTTTCTTCCTTTCAGTTTATGTTTTTTGTCTCATTTTAAAAATATTTATTTATCTTGCAATATATATGCTTTCCTTTATTTTCTTCTAAGCCACCAAACATTTTGTTTTCCACATTTAGTTTGTTAAACCATATTGAAGTGATTTCTATAGGTGTTGAGGTGATATGGATCATGAGTGGTACATAGCTAAATGGTTTTTCTGTGAAGTCTGATAGTCTCTTTATCTTTACTTGAAATGTGTTAAAACTACCAACATATTTGGACTTATAGCTAACATTTTATTTCATACCTCCCAATTGTCCTGCTTTCTTCATGAGTTTTAACCTCATTTTCTGTTCACTTTGTGTTCCCTTCTTTCTTTTCTACATTCTAGAAACTGTAAATTCAATTTATTGTAGCCACCACACTTTCTATGCACAATTACACAAATTATTGTTTATCATTATCTTTACCCTTCTCCTGAAAAGCTAGCAAGTTTTAAATATCTAGTTAGACCTATTTCCAGAGAAGAAACCCTGAATAGTACTTAGTACTTTTTTTCCAGCATGTACTTTAAACTTTCTAGTAGTATGGTTATTTGGTTTTTACATATTCCCCAATCAATTGTAAGCTCCTGTGGGGTATTAATTCTCCCACATCCTCGTTTTTTCTTCCTCACAGTGTCTTTAAAGAATACTTCCAGGTTGCCACAAAGTACTTGATTTTGTTCTTCTTTATGGCTGCGGAATATTCCATTGTGTATATGTACTACATATTTTTTATCCAGTCCTCTTTTGATGGGCAGCATGGTTGGTTCCATGTTCTTGCTATTGTGAACAACACAGAAATAAAGAACTGAGTATCATATGTTCTCACTCATAAGTGGACCTTGAACAGCTACCATAATACTATAAGAAAACGATTGACACTACGAGGAGGGGGCAGGGAGGTGGGATTGACAGTAGTAGAAATCTGCCTGGGGAAAGGTGGCATGCCTCATCAACAAGGGTACCTGCACAATGAATATTTGAATACCTAACCTGAATGGTACCCCACAATTTTAAAATTAAAAAAAATTTTAAAGTTAAGAATATCTCCATAAAGAAAATATCCAGAATACATTTTCTTTTGAAGACTCAGGGTTGGCTGTTCTAATTTCTCCTGGAGGACACCAAGCCTGTAATGTGCTAGGCTTGGAGTAATGCAAAAACAAACTAGATTGAACAGATTAGATTACTGTTATTACTTATCATAGTTACCTCAGAGTGAAAGAAGCAAGAGTGTAGGGTGCCATGGATTTCAAAGAAATACACAATTTTGAGAACATTTGCCAACTCTACTAAGTCAGCAAAAACATCTAAGAAGATAACAATTCTCTGAGCTTTATTTTTTAAATTTCCAATTAAAACGATCACTGATGACCTGGCTGAGAGAAATTTTTAGTGGAATTTTCTGAACAGAAAAGTAAATCGCAATAAATTGAGAAATAAATGGGAGACAAGGAAGAAAAAAAATGCCAAGTACGCCTTCCAGAAGTTTAGGTGTTACAGGAAAGAAAGATGCAGGTAGGATGGAGAATATCCAATTACTTTATTTTCAGATTTGTTTGTTTGTTTGTTTTTTGGTTTTGGGGTTTTTTTGCGTCGGAGTCTCACTCTGTCGCCCAGACTGGAGTGCAGTGGCCACTCCCGGCCACCGCAGCCTCGACCCGCTGGGCTCCGGCGATCCTTCCGCCTCAGCCTTCCGAGTAGCTGGAATTGCCGGCACGTGCTATCACGCCCAGCTGATTTTTTGATTTATTGTAGAGATGAGGTCTCGCCTGCCCAGGCGGTCTCGAACCCGTGGACTCGGGCAATCCACTCACCTCAGCCTCCCAAAGGCGCGGGATTACAGGCTGAGCCACTGTTGAGTACATTTTGAATTCAGTAACCCACATGTTTTTCTGGAATTCTCTGGAAGATCATCTGAGGTTCCTGATATGCGTTTTATCTACTTGCTGTCACCATGAAAACACTGTCCCTATCTCTGTATCTCTGCATACTCTTTATACCTAACATAGTATCTTACACATAAACAGTGCTGGATACATATTTGATGAAGGAACCAACATCTCTTCAAGATAACCCTACCCTGAAGGATTCCTAAACTCACTGTTTTATATACTTCGCCAATTACAAGTAAATTCAATTCTTTCAGGTTTCTTTTCTGTTGTTTGTTTGTTGGAGCAGGGGGCGTTTGAAATCTTTGCAAGGATTTTTAAAATACTTTTTATTTTTATTTTATGATAGAGATGTGAGGCACAAGTAAGGATTCACTACACAAGTAGGCTGCATGCAAGCAAAGTCTGGGCCTCCAGCTGGCCCTGACTTTCCTTGGTTTGGAGCCATGTATTCTTTGTATGGTCACATGCCCTCTTTCCTTACTTGCTCTCTGGCAGTGCCCAGCGACTGGCAATCCCTCCCTTGCCTAATGTGATTAATACGCAGGTGCCATTATGAGTGAGAACGTGCGGTATTCAGTTCCTTTTTTTTTTTTGAGTTGGAGTCTCACTCTGTCACTCAGACTGGAGTGCAGTGGCCGCTCCTCTTTGTCTCTGAGATAGATCACTAAGTCTGATGGTCTCCAACTTTATCCAATTTGCTGCACATTCCATGATTTTGTTCTTTTTTTATGGTTACAAAACACTCCATCGTGTATATGTACCACATTTTACTTTATCCAGTCCACTTTTGATGGGCGATAAGGTTGGTTCCGTGTATTTGCTGTTGTGAATAGTTCAGCTATAAGCATACATGTGCAGGTGTCTTTTTGGAAGAATGATTTATGTTCCTTCTTGTCGATTCTCAGAAGAGGGATTGCTGGTTCATATGGAAGGTCAGTTTTGAGTTATTTTAGGAATCGCCACACTGCTTTCCATAGAGGATGAAGGGAAGATGTCCTTCAAATCTTTGAGTAACAAAAAAATGGAAAACAGTCAGACTCAGTGGCTCAACCTGTAATCCCGCGCTTTGGGAGGCCGAGGTGAGTGAATTGCCTGAGCCCGCAGGTTCAAGACTCACCTGGGCAACTTGGCGAGAACCTCATCTCTACAATAAATCAAAAAAAATTAGCCGGGCGTGGTAGCACACACCTGTAGTTCCAGCTACTGGGAAGGCTGAGGCGGAAGGATCACCGGAGCCCAGCAGGTAGAGGCTGCTGTGGCCGGGAGCGGCCACTGCACTCCAGTCTGGGCGACCGAGTGAGACTCCAACTCAAAAAAAAAAGTGGAAAACGTCCATGTCATTTCTAAAATATATTTTCATTTATATCTTCCAGGGTAATAAATGAGTTTCTAGGAGTAAAATTGTGTAGCACATATTACAGGCACTAGAATAATCCCTGGGTGTAAAGAGATGCCAACCTTGTCAATTCAGAATGTACCCCTCCAGCACAATTATTTATCTATCCCAACAAATTCAGGTATCAGAATGGTTGGGTTTTATTATACCAATAAAGGTACTTTAAACTCCCATTTTCCATAGTAAAAGTCACAAGCTCATATATGGAATCTATACTTATGCCTACTCAAAAGCTCGCTTCAGGTAGGCAGGTTGTGTAAAGTTCCTGTGTATCTATATTTGGAAATGTAAAAAGATGTGTGAGCACATGGGATAGAAGCTGATTTTCTACTCATGTCTTATTTTACCATCTTGAACCCTAACGTTAGCTTCCCTTTAGGACACTAAGTAATTTTGTCTTCAGGTACTAAGGCCACAGCATTTGCTCCTGGGGAGCTGACGTGGGCCAGTGGTGCTCAAAGTGCAACCCTAGACAGCAGCATCAGTATCATAGCGGAACTAAGAAATGCAAGCTCTCTCAGGGGCAGCTTGGGAGGGGATCCGCATCTGTGTTACTACAAGGCTTCCAGGTGATCTTCATGCACGTGAAAGGTTGAGACCCACTTTTCTAGTGGATGAAATGCATTTGAATTACAAAGCGGCAGATTTCCACTCAATTTCAGATTGTTTTTTGTTGCGGTTGTTTTGATTTGGTTTGGTTGTGTGTTTGTTTGAGTCAGGGTTGCTTGTTTGAGTAGGAGCTCTGTCTTCCAGGCTAGAGTGCAGTAGCAGGATCATGGCTTACTGCAGCCTCGACTTCCTGGGCTCCTTCTGTCTTGGCCTCCCATGTAGCTGGGACTACAGGCGTGTGTCACCACTCCTGAATAATTTTTTGATTTTTTTTTTTTTTTTTTTTGTAGACACAAAGTCTCACTCTGTTGTCTAGGCTGGTCTTGAACTCCTGGGCTCAAGTAATCCTTCTTCCAAAGTGTTGGGATTATAGTTGTGAGCCACTGCACCCAGCAAA
The DNA here is from genome assembly GCF_000164805.1 of Carlito syrichta. Taxonomy (NCBI): domain Eukaryota; kingdom Metazoa; phylum Chordata; class Mammalia; order Primates; family Tarsiidae; genus Carlito; species Carlito syrichta. The sequence continues at coordinate 348,060 of NW_007249312.1, read as the reverse complement.
GATTGTTTTATATGAGATATATACATTTTCCTCTGGTTATTTCTAGTAATATTTTTTAAATTTTTCTATTAGAAAATTCCAAAAAAATTTAAAAAAATAAGTAGTATAATGTTCCCCATTTGTCACTCAGCTAAAAGACAATGATTTTTTAAGTAATTATTTTATCTATTACCCCTTTTTAATTTTGTTAGATGTGGGACAAAGTTATAATTGCTTTGTTAGCAAAGTTCTTCTCTATTAAAAACAATGCTGTTGAAATATTTAAGGGGACAATAAAATTATATCTGAGATTTACATTTTTTTGAGTTGGAGTCTCACTCCATCACCCAAGCTGGAATGCAGTGGCACACTCACGGCCACCCAATCATCGACCTGCTGGGCTCTGAAGATAACCAAAGGCAGAGGAAGGAGATTTGTCCATTTTTTCCTGCCTCTCTGTTTGAGCTGGGACATCTGATTTCATCTTTTCCTGCCCCTAGACTGAATTGCCCCACCTGGTTTTCTAGGTTTCCAGCTTGTAGATGGCTGGCTGTGGGATTTCTCAGCCTCCATAATGGCGTGGACCAATTCCTCCACAATAAATCTTGTATATACATATATAAATATAGATGAACATCCTTTGACTCTGTTTCTCTGGAGAAACTTGACTAATACAATGACTATAAGAAATGCTATACAAGTAATTTCTGTTTTACTTTTTAGGGAGAAGTTCATAATCTCTAAGGTCTCTCCAACTCTAAACTATATAATTACATGATGAAGTGCATTATTTATATTAAATGGGATTTTTTATTTAAAATGTTTACATTACCAAGATAGCTTTCTCACTGAACACATACATAGAAGAACATAAACAAATATCTTTTCATATTAAATGTTAGTCATAAATAATGTCATTAGCTAAAAAGATCTATCTATATACTATAATTATAATATTAGAAATACAGGTTTTGGCCAGGTGTGGTGGCTCACGCCTATAATCCCAGCACTTTGGGAGGTGAGAGGATTGCCTGAGCCCAGGGGTTCAAGACCAGCCTGAGCAACTTGGCAAGACCTTGTCTCTACAATAAATCAAAAAATTAACTGGGCGTGGTAGCGTGTGCCTATAGTTCCAGCTACTTGGAAGGCTGAGGTGGAAGAGCGCTTGAGCCCAGCAGATCAAGGCTGCAGTGGCCGTGACTGTGCTACTGCACTCCAGTCTGGGTAAGACTCCAACAGAGTAAGACTCCAACTCAAAAAAATAATAAAAATTTAAAAAAGAAATACAGGTTTCAAATTATTAAACCAAATCTTCCATAGAATCACTACCATCACCATGGAGGGTTTGCTGCACTACTGATCACTTCCCGGTAACAGAGGCTTTATAGAAATATATCCCACATTCATGGAACATGATAAAATTTGTAGTTAGTATATAAAACTAATGTTATTGAATAATAGATCATATACACAAATGCCAACTTTGTGGTTCAAGGACACACACCCCACTGAAGGACATAACAAGGAGATCGTATTTCCCATGACACACAGAAGACATCTCCATCTTTTGAGGATAACTGGATTTTACTTCTCTTTCTCATGCTAATGGACTAGGAATGGTGCCTGGGAAAATAGGCTCAAAGATGTGTGACTTCCTTTGAGCTCAGTAGGAAAGAATAAGACTGATTACTGGCGTCCTCTGTGGATGGGGGAGGAAGGAGGAGTTTTGGGACCAGGTGTTTGCCAACCTTGCTGTAGACCATTAAACACTGAGGGTCCACACACCTGTCTCCTTCCACTTCCACCACCATGTCTAGCTATAAAATCTTTCCTTGTTCCTATTTAAATTGTAGCAGTTGCCCGGATGGGTCTCGAACCTGTGGGCTCAGGCAATCCACTCACCTCGGTCTCCCAGAATACTGGGATTACAAGCTGAGCCACCACGTCCAGCCTGTACTTTAAATAATAGATTCCGCTACCACACTTAACATTTACCAGAGTCTAAGTATGCACAGTTAATATGCTTGATTGAAGTAACGTTTTCACTATCTATATATTCATATCTAAGCCTCATGCTGCATGTCTTTAATAGAGACGATAAATACATAAAAATAATAGACAAAATGTATCCTACGTCATTGAAATCTCTACCCACCAGGGCCTATTTACATATTTACAAATAAACTCCTTTTTACAACTACATAATTTACTTGTACTCCTTTAATTTGTACTTTTCTTCCAGATGCTTCAAAGAATTTTATCTCAATGCACCATATTTTGTGATTAAGTCTTACTGATCACTGTGTAATATTTCTATGAAACAAAAATGATTATAATTTTTAAAAACTTCCTCACACTATTTCAAGTGGTAAAAAAAATTCTTCTGGGTTATTATAAATGTTAGTATTTTAGAATTGATCAAAGCAACATAACTAGTACATACATTTCACTGGAAATCAATGATTTGTTCAGACGGATTCATATTCTTATTGCTTGGATATCAGAATTTGTCATCAATTCTGTTTCTATTTTGTTGTGTTGGAGTATTAGCATGAAAATCACATTGACATACATAAATAAATAAATAAATAAATAAATAAAATTACAATATCACCCTCATTTGAACACATTCCTAATTAAGACATACATTTAATATATGTAAATTTTACATCAAAAAGAACAAAAATCCGAAAGTAACCGATGCCAACATTTCTTTTAATAAATATTCTATCGGATAAAAATTTAATTTCATTCTTTAATTTCGTTGGCATCAGATAATTTTAAGGAAAGTTCAGCAACCACCTGACTTGCAAAAGTTTTGTTGGACAATCGTTGTGGTGATTCCCTTTACCTAAAGTAACACCAATAATTCAAAATTCTCTTTGTTTGGCATTCAGAGATTTTCATACCGCAGGGCAATGCACTACAGAAAGCCTCAGGAGGAGACGTAGAGATTTCTTTCATAAAATGAGAGAATGGCAAATGCATAAGAAAAGAAAGGAAGGTTGGAAGAAAACGGAATAGACCCCGGGCACAGTCAAGTTGGCTAGGGCAAGTGCAAAGGACGTTGAGGATCAGGATTGTCTTAAGCCTCCTGAGATCATCTTAATTTTCCAGTCTCCAGGTACTCTCGGAAGGACATGTTTCCCAGTGGGAAATCCACTATTGTAAGGCCAACTCTATGACCGACAGAAAACACTCAGAGAAGAGACTTGGCCACAAGATGTCACTAAATTTCCACATTCTACTGTAGGATGCTGTTACAAGATTCTCTCCTTCAAAACAATGAACAGCAGCATTTGGACTCAACAAGAGAAAGACAAAGTGTTTTCGTTCCTTCAGAATTTTACAAGAAAAAAAATGTGATGGAGAAGAAAGGATGATGAAAAAAGACAAAGTCGTTTTGCAATATTATCTCGTGGACCTAGGCCTCAGCAAGCTTGTTTCCTGTAAAATGTGATCCAATCAGCACATTGAAATATAATTATAATTTAATAATTAAATAATTTCAATACTCTAAAATGGAGAAACTATATAAAAATACATATTTCATTAAAATCTTTAGAAAATCAATAACTTTTGTCAGTAAAAACAAACCTATCCGTTAGAGCAAGTTTATCTTAGAAAATAAAATGGAGGGCTGGGCACAGTGGCTCACACCTATAATCCCAGCGCTTTGAGAGGCCAAGGCAGGAGGATCGCTTGAGCCCAGGAGTCTGAGACTGGCTAGGGCAACATAGCTAGACCTCATCATCACACACACACACACACACACACACACACACACACACACAAATTAGCCATTGTGGTGGCACATGCCTGTAGTGCCAGCTACTTGGGAGGCTGAGGCAAGAGAATCATCTAAGCCAGGGAGGCCAAGGCTGCAGTGAGCTGTCATCATGCCACTGAACTCTAGCCTGAATGGTAGAAGGAGACCCTAACTCAAAAAAGAAAAGAAAGCAATGTATCTACTTGTTTATTTTATCTAATGTATCTATTTATCTATGTAACTCTATGTAGCTCATAACATTTTTTATTATTCAAGTTCACTTCATCTTGAAAAAATTACTTATTGTCCATCATTGAAGAGTGCTGCATATTTATCGTATTCATTATACCCTACATACGAATCTTGAGAAATTATTTATGAACATGCTAAATTTATTATAGGTGAGGGCTAAACTCACACAGATTAACATGAATTAAAATAACAAAATTTCACAAAGTACTAGATTTTTTAACCTAAGTAGTCTCACTCAAATTAGATGTCAAGTTATGAATATAAGCTGTACCTTTTTCCTCAGTTTTCAGATCATTGTTTCATAAATGTTTCAAACCACATTATTATGTAGGTTAAGAGCATTTTACATAATCATTCTAACTCTAGCACAAGTAGATACAAACTAGTGTACAACTAAAATTATGTTCTGATAGTCTTGCTAGTAAAATATCATTCTACCTGAAACATGAACAAAATAGTTTTTCTTTTTTTTAATTGTTTTCTGTCAATATTTTATTATCACATTTTGCAAACAAAAAAAGCAAAGTTGAAAGACTTTTAAGTGAGTACCTGTACGTCTACTGCAAGACCCTATTCCATCCGTTAATCCATCTTATTCATATAAGCACTTTAGCGTGAACTGTATATTTCAGCACACTTCCCACTGAATACTTCAGCTTGCAGATTATTCCAGTAATTACCTGGGAGGCCCTTAGGTTGAGGTGGCTCTAACACCCTGAGTTCTTATGTAAGCAAACTGCAACCCAGTTTAGGAAACAGTCACATCCGAGGAAAACGAAACTGAAGCTTAAGAAAGCAGAAACTTCTAACCAGAAAATCAGAAATCTATAACTAGAAAATTTAGCAATCAGGTAATGCCAACTAATCCATATCTAGGACTTTAAAGCTCTGTTTTAACTATCAAATATTTTCTGTCTTGCTTCTGTGATGATCTTATACAAGATTTCCCCGACAGTGAAACCTGTGGTTTGATGCTGTTTGATTCAGGAATTGCTGTCTGGTCAGATAAATTCTTTAAAATATTAATGGGACTAACTTGGTCGTTTGACAATATGATTAACTAGAGGTCAATATTTGTGGGTGTATTTATATGAAATTTATATACACTACAATGCATAACTCTTAAGTGTATAATCACTGAGTTTTGACAAATACATCTGTACACAGTAAAACCCTTATGAAGATACAGAACTTGACCATCACTGAAGAACATTATCACACTTTTCACAGACAACCCCTACACCAACACTCCTCCAGAGGTAACCAACATTCTGATTTTTTTCCCTACCAGAGATTAGTTTTATTTATTCTAGGCTTTCTTATAAATAGAGTAAACAAGTATGTACCCCTTTGTGTAAATCCTTCACTCGGCGTTCACGCTGAATGCAGTGTGTAATTCATTTCTTTTTATGGCTTAGGGGAATTATATCAGTATGCCACATATCAGTATGCCATAGTTTGCTTATTCAATCTCTGAAACTCAATCTAGGAAACAGTCAGATCTGAGGAAAACAAAATTTAAGCTTAAGTAATCAGAAACTTCTAACCAGAAAATCAGAAACCTCTAACTAGGAAACTCTGGTTGACGAAATCTGAGTAGTTTCCAGTTTGCAGACATTCTGAATAAAGTTGCTATGTGAAAGGTACCTATAGTAACCTAGAAGAAACTTAACGTATTCTTAGTTTAGTCTTTTTGCCTCAGCATAGCCATTAGAAAGCTTCAGACATTCTACTGCAGGACAAACAGCAGCCTATCCCATCCCCCTCAGCAAATCTTCTGATGCAAGACCAGGACAGCCCAACCTTTCAATTCATGGTTTAGCTCCTTGTCAAGGCCGAAGATCAAAGGTCACCCTTTGGCTGGCCAAAGTCATAACAATACCACACCCCACCTTTGGTCAAGGAATCTGTGAGTTGCAAACGTCTGAGTTTGTGAGTTGCGAATGTCTAACAAGTCTCTTGCAGGAACCCTCCCCGCCCCCAGGGTTAACGTAATCAGCCCTTTGTGACCTAAGTGACTCGAATAAGCCCACCATGGCAGCAATCATGTGACTAACCCTCCCATCTGCCTGCTGTCCATCACCTGACATCATCAGTACCTGTGCTTGCCTGCCCCTTTGTGATGACGTGGAAGCAGACCACCACCCAATCACCCTAATGATCTTCCCCCGTCAAGGGGAATGATGAAAAAGACTTAACCACAAGCAACCAGTGGCCATTACCTTGCGAGACACTGGTGTGGCCACATGCCCTCTGAGCCATGGCTGTCGCCATGCTTCCTAGCTTTGGTACCCCTCCCCCACCTTGGGGAGGTGAATCTTCTCTCTTCCTTCTTTTTCTCTCTCTAATATACTTTTAAATAAACTTTTCTTTCTTAACCTCTTTGAGTGTTGCAATTCTTTGCATTTACTCGGATCTCTGGGTTCCCAGCGTGGCACCTCCAGCTCGCCAACCCCGGAGGTGCTGCACCCCTTGCTCCATCCATTTTCCCTCACCCTATCCAAACCCGAACACTATGAACATTCTTGTACACATCTTTTTGTGAACATATGCTTTTATTTCCCTTTAATAGATGCCAATCAATGAAAATACTGGACCATAAGGTTATCTTTAGGACTTCTGGCAAGATGGCGATGGGGCAGCATGGTCTGTGAGACCCCCTGCGAAAGAGAACACCCATAAAGACCCTAGCTCTCTCCCAAGGGCTGCAGCTCCCATCTTCCGCAGCCTGCTCTTCACAGGGAGCTCAGCTGCCACTGCCACCGCCGTCGCTACTCAGACATCATGGCGGTCTGGGCTGCTCACGCAGTCGTGGATGCCGCCGCTGTGGTCATTGCCTGCCACGACTTCAGACTATGAAACCCCCACAAGTGGGATCTTCTGAGATCACCGCTGCCCGGCTGCTGCTGCCACTGCCACTGCCACGCCATGCCCCTTGCCCGGAGCCAGGCCTGTGGGTCTCCTGCCGTGTACAGGGAAGTTGCGGCTGCTGGCCACGGATCCATAATCGGCTCACTCCCCCCTGGACTGCAGTGGTGAGATAGCACCACCTGCTGGGAATCCAAGGTAACATCAAAATGGGAATGACAGAAGGTCTTCCCTCGGGATAAATAGACAAAGCCAGATCTCAGTAATAGACTGGGCAGGGGACCCATATCTGAACTGTTCTTCACAGCAGGCCAGGGGCAACTGGCCCTAACTGTGAACAATTCTACCAGCCTGCAAAGACAGCTAGAAATCAGAGCTGAAAGGACGTTGGACCTAAAGGAAAAGTCTCAGAGTGTGCTTGGTTTGTTCTGTTAGTCTACTCACTTTAATCTATCCCTTTTCATTTTCTTTCTTTTTTCCTTTTTTCTTATTTCTCTGTAAACCCCATCTTTGTATAGAGGAATAGCACACCAATCCGGAGGTTGGTCAGTGTGTACGTTAGCATCATTGTATGTTTTAGCTTTTTATATGGTTGTTGGTTAGTTTTCAGTTGTGGTTATTGTGTTTCTTTATATTTGTTTCAGTCTTTGTGTCTCTTTTCACTTACCAGTCGGTACACTTATCTGCTTTTCCCCCACTCATCTCTCTCTCTCCACCCCGCTCCTCCCCCCATGACCTGCTCCATTCTCTTCCCTCTGTTAACCTCATTTTGCTTTCAGGGAGTAAATCTACAACCCCACTGCATGGACAGACTATAAGGTAGTGGGAAGTGGGTTTCAGACTATCCATACACCTGTTGATGGATACTGGGATCTGCAGAGAGATTTTTAATCACAGCTCCCCCCTTAATTAAATCCCAAAACTAGAAAAAGGAATGCCCTCAACCTACAGTCCAACTCCAGGACTGAACAAAGCAAGAGGAAATATATTAGGAAGAATAAGAGATTGAACAAACAGAAGTAAAAGAAACCCCTCTACCCCTGAATAACAGAATTAAAGGAGATAGGGAGTGGAGGGAAGGGAAAAGTAAGGAGGAAAAAATCTGAACAAATGAAGAAAAACCAAAAGAAGAATACAGGGCTCACACAGACCCCTGGGAGGTCAGACACTGAGAAAACAGACTTCGGGACACAAATAATGAAGAGCCCCCAGAATGACTGGTCACAAGCAACAAACCCAGACATCAATACATTAAGAGAGAGAATTTAAAAAATTGAGGAGAGACAAGAGGAAAATAGGAAGGAGCTGATGATAGAAATAACAGCATTACTGTTATTACAATAAAGAATACTGTGATGGAAATAAATAACAAACTAATAAGCATGGAAAGCAGAATGAGCCAAGCAGAAGATAGAAACTCAGAACTTGAAGACCAAAATACAGAACTAATCCAAACTGTCAAAAACATAGAAAAGAAGCTTAAAAAGATAGAACAAAACCTTCAGGAGATGAATGATTACTTCAAGAGACCCAATCTAAGAGCAATTGACCTTCCTGAGGCAGAGAGAGTCAGAGGTCACACTGGAACAAACATTTCATGAAATCATTCAAGAAAACTTTCCTCATCTCATCAGTGATGCAAAAATTCAAGCACAAGAGATTCAGAGAAGCCCTGCAAGACAGCAAATGAGAAGGCCAACTCTCAGACACATAACAATTCACCTAAACAAAGTAGCTATAAAAGAAAAAATCCTAAAGGCAGCAAGAGAAAAAGACCAGACTACCTACCAGGGAAGACCAATTAGAATAGCAGCAGATTTATCTACAGAAACCCTCCAGTCTAGGAGAGCCTGGAGCCCTATCTTCAAAGTTCTGAAAGATAAACAATTTCAACCAAGAATAACCTACCCAGCCAAGCTAAGCTTCATTGGCGAGGGAAAATTGAAATCCATCCCAGATATCCAATACCTAAGAACCTACGCTGCCACCAAACCACCTCTACAAGAAACACTTAAGAAAGTACGAACACAGAAGAAAAGGAAAAAGAACAATAACATTCTTCACAAGAGTACAGGCAAAAGATTAAAAATACACATGAACCAACTCCAAAATCAAAAGAAAGACAACAAACAAACAGGAACAACTCTGTAAGAACCTTATGATGGGATCAACTCTTGCATATCAATAATTAGCCTAAATGTGAATGGACTAAATGCACCACTGAAAAGACGTAGAATGGCAAAATGGATAAAATATCACCAGGCAACAATCTATTGCCTTCAAGAGACTCACCTCACTAGAAAGAACACTCACAGACTCAAAGTAAGAAGATGGGATGCAAACTTTCAGGCGAACAGAACACAAAACAAAGGAGGAGTCACGATCTTAATTTCAGACAAAATACCCTTCAAGCTATTAAAAATTTAAAAAGATACAGAAGGCCACTACATAAAGATAAAAGGTCCAATCCATCAACAAGAAATATCCATCTTAAACATATATGCATCCAACATAGGAGTGTCACCTTTCATAAAGCAGCTTCTCTGTAAACTCAAAAAAGATATCAACTCTAACAACATCATAGCTGGGGACTTTAATACCCCACTCACAACCCTAGACAGATCATCAGGACAAAAAATCAGCAACGAGATCCGAAATCTCAATGTGACTCTTGACCAAATGAACTTAATTGATACCTACAGAACACTCCATCCAATGACCACAGAATATACATTCTACTCATCACCGCATGGGACGTACTCTAAGACCGACCACATACTTGGCCATAAATCAAGCATAAGCAAATTTAAAATGACCAAAATGTTACCATGCACCTTCTTGGACCATAGTGGAATAAAAATAAACATTAACACCAACAAGGTCCCCCCAAAACCCACAAAGACATGGACACTAAACAGCATGATGCTAAACAACTCCTGGGTCAACAATGAAATCAAAACAGAGATTAAAAGATACCTGGAAACAAATGAAAATGAAGAGACATCTTACCAAAACCTCTGGGAAGCCATGAAAACTGTAGTAAGAGAATTCATATCCCTACAAACGCACATGAAGAAAATGGAAGGATTACAAATTAACAGCCTAACAAGCCACCTAAGGAAGCTGGAAAAGCAAGACCACCAAAACCTTAATTTCAGCAGAAGAATCCAGATCACCAAAATAAAAACCCAAATCCAGGACATAGAAAACAAAAAGATAATGCAAAATATCAATGAAACAAAAAGCTGGTTCTTTGAAAGGGTAAACAAGATCGATGGTCCCCTAGCTAGACTGACCAAGAAAAAGAGAAAAAAAGCCCAAATAAACACAATCAGAAACACAAAAGATGAAGTCACATCTGACCCTGAAGAAATACAAAAGATCATTAGAGACTACTATGTACACTTGTATGGAAACAAACTTGAAAACCTTAAGGAAATGGAGGACTTTCTGGCATCACACAACCTGCCTAGGTTGAAACAAGAAGAAATTGAGACCCTAAATAGACCAATAACAATCAAGAAAATTGACTACGTGATAAGAAAACTACTTACAAAAAAAAGCCCTGGACCAGATGACTTTCCAGCAGAATTCTACAAGACATTTAAAGAGGAACTGATACCAATCCTACTGAAGGTATTCAAGGCAATTGAGAAAGATGGAACTCTCCCCAAATCATTTTACAAAGCTAACATCACATTGATACTCAAGCCAGGTAAAGACTCAACAAAGAAAGAGAACTACAGGCCAATATCTTTGATGAACATAGATGCTAAAATTCTCAACAAGATCCTAGTGAACTGGATTCAACAACACATCTCAAAAATCATCCATCATGACCAAGTAGGCTTCATCCCTGGGATGCAAGGCTGGTTCAACATTCATAAAACTATAAATGTAATTAAATACATCAACAGATGTCAAAACAAAAACCACATGATTATATCATTAGATGCAGAAAAAGCTGTTGATAAAATCCAGCACCCCTTCATCATAAAAACCCTCGAACATCTAGGCATACAGGGAACATACCTCAAAATAGTTAAAGCCATCTACAAGAAACCCACAGCCAGCATACTTCTAAATGGACCAAAATTGTAACCATTTCCCCTGAAAACTGGAACAAGACAAGGATGCCCACTCTCACCCCTCCTGTTCAATATAGTATTGGAAGTCCTGGCTAGAGCAATCAGAGAAGAGAAGGCAATCAAGGGTATCCACATAGGAAAAGAGGAAGTCATCTCTCTTTGCAGATGACATGATTGTGCACATTGAAAACCCTAGAGAATCTGTCAAAAACCTCCTTACACTGATAAAGGACTTTGGCAAAGTCTCAGGATAAAAAATAAATGTGCAAAAGACAATCACATTTCTTTACACCAATAATAAACAAACAGAAACCCAAATAAAAAACACAATTCCATTCACAATAGTCACAAAAAAAAAAAATGAAATACCTTGCATCTTCCTAACCAGAAACGTGAAAGACCTTTACAATGAAATCTACAAAACACTGCTCAAAGAAATCAAAGATGACACAAACAAATGGAAAAATATCCCATGCTCATGGATTGAAAGAATTAACATTGTGTAGATGTCCATCCTACCTAAGGCAATCTACAGATTTAATGCAGTACCCATCAAATTACCAGCAACATTTTTTTCAGACCTAGAAAAAAAATACAGGAATTCACATGGAAACACAAATGATTAAGAATAGCCAGAACAATCCTCAGCAAAAAAAAAAAAAAAAAAAAAACAAAGCAGGTGGTATCACATTACCAGACTTCAAACTTTACTATAAAGCTACAATAATCAAACCAGCTTGGTATTGGTACAGGAACAGGCATACATACCAAAGGAATAGAATTGAGATTCCAGAAGCAAAACCTCAATTTCTCAACCAACTCATCTTTGACAAAGCCTCTACCACCTACCACTGGTGAGAGGAGAACCTATTCAGTAAATGGTGCTGGGAAAACTGGCTGACCACATGCAGAAGACTCAAACAAGACCCCTATCTATCCCCATACACAGAAATTAACTTTAAATGGAACAGAGACCTAAATGTAAAATCTCAACCCATAAGAAGCTTAAAAAATGCAGGACACACTCTTATGGACATTCCAACTGGTATCTGATTCCTGAACAAAACCCGAAACCCACAGGCCATAAGAGAGAAGATAGACAAGTGGGACCTCATTAAACTGACAAGCTTCTGCAAAGCCAAAGAAACCATCAAGAGAGCAGGGAGACAGCCCACAGACTGGGAAAAAGTATTTGCCAACTCCAGGCCCGACTCCATCTACACAATGGAGTTCTTGGATCTACATGGAGTTCTTGTATCTACCAGGAACTCAAACATGCTGAAAAGAGAAAAACAAACAACCCCATTATAAAGTGGGTAAAAGATATGAACAGACACTTCTCAAAGGAAGACATCCGAGCAGCCAACAGACACATGAA
>NW_007249312.1:314033-335651 GCF_000164805.1 Carlito syrichta | reverse complement strand
CAGTGTGGCGATTCCTAAAAGCTTTAAATATTGACCTCCCATATGACCCTGCAATCTCCCTACTGGGAATATACCCTGAAGAACTCAAATCACTCTATAAAAAAGATACCTGCACACGCATGTTTATCACAGCATTGTTCACAATAGCAAGAAGCTGGAACCAACCATGCTGTCCATCAAAAGAGGACTGGATTAAAAAAATGTGGTACATATACATGATGGAATACTATGCAGCCATAAAAAAGAACAAAATCATGAATTTCGCAGCAACCTGGATGGAACTAGAGCCTATAATACTGAGTGATCTTTCCCAGAAACAAAGATCTGAGTATCACATGTTCTCACTCATATAGTGAACCTTGAACATCTACCATAATACTATAAAAAAAGGACTGACAGTGGTGGGAAACTATGGGGGAGGTAGGGAGGGGAAGGGAGGTGGGACTAACGGTAGTCAATATCTGTCTGGGGATGGGGAGACACCCCTTATCAACAAGGGTGCCTGAACGATGCACATTTGTATACCTAACCCTTAACTGTACCCCACAATTTTATAATAAAAAATTTTTAAAAATTTTTTTTAAAGAATATCTTTAGTCTTAGCTATTTACCATTTAGTTGTAGCATTATACAATCCCAAAAAACATGTATGAGAGTTCCAGTTGTTCCATAACCTCACTGGTATTTGGTGGGGTTCATCTTTTTAATTACAATCATTCTAATGGTGGGTGGGTGGTATCTTCGGTATCTTCTGGTTTTAATATGAATTTCTATAAAGACTTATTATGTTTCATATCTTTTAATGTCCTTATTGGCAATATGCATTTCTTCTTTTGTAAACTATCTGTTCCAATATTTTGCCTATTATAAAGTAGGTTGTCTGATTTTCTATTGTTAAGTTGTAGGCATTCTCTCTGTACTCTGTGTACTGGTCTTTTGTCAGATGTATGCGTTGTGACTATTTTTTCCAGTCTTAGCTTACCTGCCTCTTTCTTAATGTACATTTTAAATAGCAGATGCTTTTAATTTTGATGAAAACTTATTTATCATTTTTTTCTTTTATGATTTTACTCTCTTTACTCTATGAAGCCTTTGCTTATCCCAAGTCATGAAAATATCCATTTATGTTTTCCTTTAAAAGCTTTATGGTTTTAGCTTTTATATTTAGGTCCATGATTCAAAATTGAATTGATTATTCTGTAAACTATGAGGTCAAAGTCAAGATTCTTTTTTAATATTCTATTTTATTTTATTTTATTGTTTTGAGTTGGAGTCTCACTCTGTCACCCAGGCTGGAGTTCAGTGGCACACTCATGGCTACCCCAGAGAAGACCTGCTGGGCTTCAGCGATCCTTCTGCCTCAGCCTTCCAAGTAGCCGGAACTACAGGCGTGTGCTACCACACCCAGCTAATTTTTTTTTTTTTAATTTATTGCAGAGAGGAGGTCTCGCCAAGTTGCCTGAGCTGGTCTAGAACTCACAGGCTCAGTCAATCCACCCGCCTCGGCCTCCCAAGGTGCTGGGATTACAGGCTAAGCCACCAAGTCTGGTGTCTTTTTAAAAATATAAATATTTAGTATTCCAAGAGACATTTTCCCCCCACTGGATTTCTTTGTGACCTTTATTAAACAGAAAAGGTCTATATAAGTGCAAGTTTATTTCTGGGTTCTTCATTCTGTTCCTTTCATCTGTAAATTCTTGTGCAGGTACCATACCGTCTGGATTTCTATAGCTTGAGAGTCACTCTTGCCTCCATTTTTGTTTCTTATTTACAAATACTTTGTAGATACTAGCAATTGAAGATAGGTGCGTATTTTAATGTAAGTATCATGCAAATTACTTTACAAAGTAAGTATTCTGCAAATCACTTGGCTTTGGGATGCTTATAAGTTTCAAAGGGTCCTAATTTGGAATACAGAAAGGATTTTTTGGTCTTGCTAAAACAATAAAAAAACAACAACAAAAAGACTTGAAATTAGCCAGAGAGGATTGTTTAAATAATCCCTGAAATTTTTATTTTTAGAAATTTAGTTAAGAAAATTAAGAATTTGTACCAAATTCATTTTTATAAACTACAAACAATATGCTCAAACTGCCTAACTGGAATAGTGTAGGCCAAACACTGCAACAGTGGCTCAGGCTCCCTATTGTACAGCCGCATCTATTTGCCTATTTACCTCATTTAAATTAAAGGCTCACAGTTTAAGTGAAGACCAAATCCATTACACACAGATTTCAGCTTCATGCTCTCAAATTCCTTTTTCTCTACTGCCCCATTTGCTTCAGGCTTTCTCAAAAGATGGTCTTGGTTTTATTTTCAAGCTGGTGCACTGACTCAGCCAGCTACAAAGCCCCCATTTGCCTCTGGACCCTAATTTATAGCAGTTTCATCCAACTTGAGTCTTATAGATATTATTGCAGAAACCCATGTAAGCAGAGGAGGAAGTTTTTCAAAATGTCAAAAGCAAAGTCAGACAAATGTTTTGCACTGAATCCTTGGGGGTTATCAATTATCACGGCACAGATTATTTTGGTTCGAACACTTACATAGGACACAACTAAGTCTAGTTCAACATCACAGGGTGTAGTAGCTAGATTCAGCAAAGTACCATGAAGAGACTCTATCTTTTTCATCGAAATTAATGCAAGGGAGAAAATCTTCCCATTTTTCATTAAGCAATTTTTTATTATCTTTGTCTGATTTTTGGTTTTTTGACTCAAAGCCTCACTCTGTCACCGAGGCTGGAGTGCAGTGGCAAGCCCCTGGCCACCGCAACCTCGACCTGCTGGGCTCAGGAGATCCTTCCGCCTCAGCCTTCCAAGTAGCTGGAACCACAGGCACGTGACCACCATGTCTGGTTGATTTAATTTTCTATCATCTTAAGCAAAAATAAATATGTGGTGTGTGTGCATATATAAATACAAACATAATAGGCAAAATATTTACTATTTTAGTGGTTAGGATGCATTGTATCAGTATGCCAGAATGTGATATTTGGAGTAAGACATTTGAGTGATAATTAGGGTTAAGTGAGGTTATTAGGGTAGCCCACCAAACTCAATATGACTGGTGTCCTTACAGGAAGAGGAGCTTAGGACACAGAAGTGAATGCACACAGGAAAAATCACGTGAAGATACAATGAAAAGGCAGACTTCTGCAAGCTGAGGTAGCGGTCTTCAGAATGAGACCAGCCTTGTCAACACCTTGATCTTGGCTTTGTTGTTGTTGTTTTGATTTTTTGTTTGTTCATTTGTTTTAGAGACAAGGTCTCTGCTGCCCAGGCTGGAGTTCAATGACACCATCACAGCTCACTGCAGCCTCAAACTCCTAGGCTCAAGCGATCCTCCTGCCTCAGCTTCCTGAGTAGCTGTGACCACAGGCATGAACCACCCTGTCTGGCTAACACCTCGACATTGAACTTCTAGCCTTCAGAACTGTGAGAAATAAATTTCCGTTGTTTAAGCCACCCAGTTTGTGGTACTTTATTATGGAAGCCCTAGCAAACTGATACAGGGGGGTACAGATTCTGGAGCTAGGTCACCTGAGTTCACGTAAAAGCTATGTCACGTACCTGGTGTGTGACTTTGAGTGTGTTTCTTGACATCTCTATGCCTAGGTGTCTTCATCTGTAAAATAACTATAATTAGAGTGCCTACCCACACTGCTGTTATAAAGAGTGAGCCTGTGCCTTAAAAGTTCTTAATATTGTTTTATTGTTTTACATCAGTCTTAGTTATTAACATTTATTTAGTAGAACACATGAAAGTAATACCAGAATCTAAACAATAATTGATCCACATTTCAAAAATTATGTCTCAGCATCTGATTTTTATATTCTTCAGCTTATTTTACTGAGACATCTAGTGGAATACATTTTGGGTTAAATTTAAATTGAAAGGGCTCAGTGTTAGGCATTCGTGGAAGTGTTTGCTGCAGTGATTTGGAATGACATTTATCGCTGATAGTTTTTTGCTCCACACTATGTGCTACAGGACTGAAATAATTTTGACACATTCTTGAAGCTTTGTCTGTTGACCTGAAATTGTTCATGATGAAAAGCAAGCTCTTTTTTGTTTGTAGAGGGGGCCCGATGCAATAACTTATTCTTTGGCTTAGAAATTATATCTCAACATGCCCGATGCTATTGGACCCCAGGAAATTTCACTGAGATACAAGGACCCTGGTTTGTTTTCTTTTCTTTTCTTCTCTCTTTTTTTTTTTGAGTTGGAGTCTTACTCTGTCACCCAGTTGGAATGCAGTGGCATGCAGACAGCATAACATCATGAATGCAATGGACCAGAGTGGTATTTTGTGTCAGGGAAAGGTGATCACGGTCCCTGCAAACTAGAGTCTAGCCTAGGGCTGGAGAGCTGATGTATCACTGGGGAGTATCGCTGCCCTCACTGGCAGAAAATGGGCTGCTCTGTTGGCCCTGGTGGAGAAAAGGCATCCGATTCATCAACAGCTGCATCCTGGTTACCAGGAGATGTGTCCATTTGCTCAAGCAATGGGACCACAGCTGGTATAGTAGTGCGACTGGGGTCACCACCTGAGTAAGCCTGCAATAACCTGCTTTTTTTTTTTTTTTTTGAGTTGGAGTCTCACTCTGTCGCCCTGGCTAGAGTGCAGTGGCATGCTCCTGGCCACTGCAGCCTCAACCTGCTGGGCTCCGGTGATCCTTCTGCCTCAGCCTTCCGAGTAGCTGGCACTACAGGTGCATGCTACCAAGCCCGGCTAATTTTTGATTTACTGTAGAGATGAGGTCTTGCCAAGATGCCCGGGCGGGTCTTGAACCCGCGGACTCAGGTAATCCACTTGCCTTGGCCTCCCAAAGTGCAGGGATGACAGGCAGAGTCACCGAGCCCGGCCAACTCGATGTCTTTCTCCGTGTATCTTCAGCACAGAAAAAAGGAGTTGAATGTGGGTATGGCAGAAGTCATCACCCCTGCTTCCTTCAAGTCCTTGATGGTGACACCAGTCTCTGTGATACCTCCAGGCATGCTGTATTGCTTTCGAGTGACGATTTTCCCAGAGGCAGTGCTAATGGCTTCCCTTTGGTCTCTCCAGCATAACAGCCTGCCCACTGTGGGTCAGGGAACCACGGCCAGCTGCTAAGCATGTCTATGCCAATTATGCATTCTGGAAATTACCACAGGATGGGTTAGGGGACCCAGTGGACCCAGTGTGAGATGGCCCTGAGTGAAAACCATTAATCATCTGACCTGTATAAGCCCCCACTCTGACTGAAGGGCTGCAGTAGCACTTGGGGCCTTTTGAAACCAATGTCAGTTCACACTCAGTGTCCAGTAGTTGCCAAAAGGTCTGGCTATTTTTCCCAGTGCACAGTTATCATAATATAAGACCATAGGTTCCTTTGGGGGAAAGCTGGGAGAAAGATTAAAATGATACATGTTCAGTAGTGTGGTTGTGTCCTTCCCAAAGGGGACGGGGCTGTCCCTCATTCACTGGACTCTGGACCTGTAAATTGACTCAAGTCTGAGAATTGACTCTGTTTTGATGCTTCAGGTTAGACATTTGTCCGCTTGACACAGAATTTTTCGCCCTGTACAAACGAAGCAAGAATTTACTAGGCATCTTGATCTAGTTCTCATCTAAGAACATCATGATCGAATAACCAATGCCATGAGTCAGGCTACTCTGGTTGCTACCCTGACTCTACCGTCCCTTACGGAAATCATGTGCACCTTGCCTTGGGCAGCTGAGTGCCACCACTTGGCCCTTGCTGCCTGGGACCCAATTACTCCCTTCGGCTGTGACTCCCACTGTAAGGTCCCGCCGACAGAGAAGAGCAATCACAGAGCTCTTCAAGGTGCTGGGCCTCAAAGTATCAGTGAAAAGTATGTCTTCTGGACCCTCCTAGTGTGGGTAAATCGGTCTTCAGTGACAAACCCTCTCTAGCACTTGTCTCGCCCAGCCGTTGACTCCCTTCCTCTGCCTCAAGCCAGGGGAGACCAGGCATCTCCAGCTCGCTCCTGTTTAGCCAACCAACCCAAAAAACGGTCCGTGTCCTTTCTAACTCTCCAAGCTGCCATCTTAAATGCAGAACTATGACGTCGTGGGCCAGTACCAACACATTTTGCCTGATCAGACTTTAGCTTCCTTCCACCATCATCCCACACCCTTGATATCCATTTCCACCCAGGTTCCCCAGATTTCTGCTTATGTGAATGAGAAAACTCAAGCCATGTCTTTGGAGTGTACCTCGCCTTTAGGGGTCTGCTTGGACTTGAGTGATGAATCTGAAAGCAGAGAGGGGTGGCGGGAACGGGTGCTGAGGAGAATCAGCATTGTCTTGCTGGGCCACTACCTCAAGGGAGGCCATTATCTTTTCCTTAGGTAACGCAGGGCAAATCCCCTCAGACAAGAGCCGGAAGATCCAGTAACGCTGGGGGTGAAAAGGCCACTTCCGCTGGCACAAAAAGATCTATTAGAATTTGAGAGCTCGGTATCCCCAGCTTCATCAGGGTCTTTCACATGTCCTATAGCTACTCACAAGATCCCATTTCTTCCCAAGCAATGCCTTTGGGAAAGGCCTTGGTAGCCTTATGAAGACTGGCCTATAAAAAGAAGACAGACATTGCCGCGAGCCATGTCAATGTCGGCATAGAAATATGATTTATTCATTCGCTAATTATGATAGTGAATACAAAAATTGCCAGATAAAATCTCCCCTTTCGCCAGAATGGTGCAAAAGCATGACCTACTCTACACACTTCTAGAAGAGACTGTCCACTGATGATATGTCACTCTAAAAATGTAATTGTGACGAACGGATTGCAAACAAAGTATTTTTTAAGAAATTTTCTTACTCCAGTACTGAACATTTTTGACTGTGTCTTGTTTGGGTAGGAAGTAAAGGAAACCAGTAAAGTGACCCCTGATTAAATTGCCAGGGCATGGGGTTATGAAAATAAAGGGCATCGAATGAAGGTGACGACACCAGTTCAATTACTTCTTTAAAAAAACAGTATATAAAGTCAGGTCAGCATAAGCTCTTAGTATACAACTTGTCGAACCTTTGTAAGAACGATAAATAAGCAGCTTTATTTTTCCCATAATTCTGTTCTATATTACAGTACCATATTCATATGGAAAGAGGAAGCCTGCCTCTCCTCATTATTTTAAGAGGCATAAGGTTTATAGAACTTATTCACACATACGTGAAAAATTTCTTTTGGAAAAAAAATTGGTTTTGGTCATATGCTTTCTCTCACAATCTTTTTACCCAGGGCCACCGAAAGAAAAACCTGCCTGCAGATGGTGGTTAAATAGGTTCTCAGTCTGTCCTTTCCTTTCAATTCAAGGAAGCATTCTTTCATGTTCTGTTGCTGTACTTGGGTAAGCCCCAAAATATATTGTTTCTATGATAAGCCAAAAAATGAGATGGTGGGAGAAAACGAAGCTCTGTAGAGCCGGACCACTTGCACAAGAGTTGTGTAATCTTAAAATAATCTGATCTCTTTGCCATTAAAGTTCATTTTAGGATGGGCTCAGTGGCTCAGCCTGTAATCCCAGCACTTTGGGAGGCCGAGGCGAGTGGATTGCCTGAGCTCGTGGGTTCGAGACCCGCCTGGGCAACTTGGCAAGACCTCATCTCTACAATAAATCAGCCGGGCGTGGTAGCGCGCGCCTGTAGTTCCAGCTACTTGGAAGGCTGAGGCAGAAGGATCGCCGGAGCCCAGCAGGTCGAGGCTGCAGTGGCCGGGAGCGGCCACTGCACTCCAGTCTGGGCGACAGAGTGAGACTCCGACTCAGAAAAGAAAAAAAGTTCATATTAGGAATTTGGGGTGATGACTATTCAAAACAGCGAACTGGCTGTTTAAAACATTAATTGTCTCAAGAAATGCTTAGTCTTTATCTCAGAAACCTCATGTGAACGTGTTTCCTCTAAACGGAGTATCAGTGGAAAAAGTCTCATAACTTCCTGTCTAGTTCTTCTTATATTAGAAAAATGCTACAGACATAAGTGATCGACATTTGGTCATATTTTCTACTCCCTCCAGCACTGAATCACCGTCTTAGATGGTTTATGGTTGGTAATTACCAGTTTTCTTTTCAGAAGAGAATATGTTGACTGCTTTCCTGCAGGCCTTCTATTTACCTAACCCTCATCTTCACTACTGGTGTTCCATCACTGAAGGTCATAATATATCCTTTTCTAGCCCACACCAAAACTCATATCCTGGTATAGTGCCATTTTCTATATTCATGGGTTTTTGAAGACAAACAGAAGTTGCTATGGACGTCTCATTTATATATGCAACATTTGTATGCCAAATGACTCATACACTAGGCACACCAGTGATTTTATAAAATCTTCCAGAATGCACATGACAGTTGTTCTTCCACACTGCAAAATTATGCAATTTTCTTTATCAGCAGAACTCTGATTATACTGGTTATTAATGTTGAGACTTTTCACAAGCTTCTCAGCAACAGTGTCTCATGCTGTACTTGGTTTTAAAGACTACAACTCTGAATGATGCTTCTTTAATTTTGGACACATCCATCATACACAAATTTTAAACTGGGATGTATTATCTTACACTTGTTCAGGAAGTAACTTCCTAACTTAATTCACTCACCAGAGATATCGATGTACTCTAAAAATGCTGTGAAAACTTTGATGGTGACAATATAGATGCTTGACAGGCAATGTGCTATTGACACGTAACGGTGGATGCAGTACAGGCAAAAAAAAAGTTCAGATGGCATTATCCTTTCTCATCTGTTTCATGTCATGTTTGAACACATCTCACAGACAGAATCTCTGGCACAACAAATACGTATTCTAATTTTATACTCACATGGAAGTTCTTTCCATTATTTAAATTATGGCATTTTGGGGGGGCTGGGCACAGTCACTCACGCCTATAATCCCAGCACTTTGGCAGGTCGAGGTGAGAGGACCGCCTGAGCCCATGGGTTCGAGACTAACCTGGGCAACTTGGCGAGACCTCATCTCTACAATAAATTAAAAAAAATTAGCCGGGCATAGTGGCATGTGCCTGTAATTCCAGCTACTTGGAAGGCTGAGGTGGAAGGATCGCCTGAGCCCAGTAGGTCGAATCTGCAGTGAGTGTGCCACTGCACTCGTCTGGGCAACAGAGTGAGACTCTAACTCAAAAATAAAAATAAAAATAAATAATGGCATTTTTATGAATGATGGCATGTGTTGGTATTTTCATCATTTTTCAGTAAGCTTGTGAACTGGAGATAAGAGTATCAACCATAAAATGCAAAATTAACAAGCCTTAAAATGACCAGGAAAGACAATTGTTTTGTAAAATGAACACATTGTTAACTTCATGTCGGCTGAGGTTAAAACCGACCAACACAGCCCTTGTGTACATATGCACCTACAATAAATGTTAAAACATGAATGGGGTTTTTATGCAAATCATATCTTACATTTAAAATGTATAAAATACAGGAATTATGTGCATAAGATTCACAAAACATATGTGGAGTATGTGGGAAAAAGTTTCAGTACACTTTTTTCTCTTTGAAAGTGCCAAGTTATATAAACGACTACCAAGAACCATCACTTTTTTAGCAGTGTTGCTTTAGTCTAAAGGTTAGGGTTTTATGTACAATTCAGATAAACATCAAAAGACAACAATGATTAAACAGTCAGAAGGGCATCATTGAGACATACAGAGAAGCACTTTGTAAAAAACATAAATGATTTATTAACAGTAAAAATTACTTCATACAAGTTAAACAAAGTGAGAATAGTTTAAGAAACTAAAAGAAAGAAGCTACTTTATGTCCAAGTGCCCTCTGTTAAAATGCCTGGCACATACTAAGTGCTCAATAAATGCTTATCGTATTGAGAAGTATTTAAGAGAAAACACGAATGCATTCTTTAAAATCAACCTTTTTCTCAATCCTAAACTCTTGCTCTAGCATAAGATTGTTCTTAAAATTATGGCTTGCTCTTCAATTTCTCTTAATTCCTAGAAGTCTATTAATGTCCCAGTGACTTTATAACTGTCCTGACAATTCCCAGCCTTAAAGTTCTTATCTTGTTTCTATACTCCAGGCTCTTTCTATCATAAATCCAAACAAACACAATCAGTGCAGTTACTACAGCAACACTTGCTGTCTTTGCTAAATAAATGTTTCCAAAAACTTTTTGGAATAATCTTCAATGACTTTATGGGCAGCAACCATGCAGGGCCTTGCATCCTACAGAAAAAGCCTATCCTGTCTGGGGCGGTGGCTCACGCCTGTAATCCCAGCATCTTGGGAAGCGGAAGTGAGAGAACTGGTCTGAGCCCACGGGTTCAAGACCAGCCTAGGCAACATGACGAGCCCTCATCTCTACAATAAATCTAAAACAAATTAGGCAGGCCTGGTGGCGCAAACCTGTAGGCTCAGCTACTTAGAAGGCTGAAAAGGAAGGGTCGCCTGAGCTCAGCAGGTCGAGTCTGCGGTGGCCATGGGTGTGCCACTGCACTCCAGCTTCGGCGACAGGGTAAGACTCCGCCCCCCCCCCAAAAAAAGCCTATCTTGAATCTGTCTGTTGTCCTCAATATTATTCTTAAATATTTACCAACTCCTATTACTCAGTCTCTTTGTAGGAATCATTTATATTTATTTTACTAACATCTTTATTTTTAATAGGGATTACTGTTAGCCTTTAGCTTGACTTTTTGTCAAACACTTTGTACTTTTCTTGACTAAAACATGGAAACATATTTTGAGCACATACACAACAAGGTAAAAACTACTTTCCCACTATAGACTGGAAGCAAAGTGCAAGCAAAACACAAAACAAAAGTTAATAAAACAAAAAAGGTCAGAGGTAAGAGCTTCCCCAAGGCAGTTTCAAACAACTTCAGAATTTCTAGTGATGAGAACACACAGAATTCACTTTTTCCCTTTTCTAGTCTAGATATGACACAGAATATTTTCATCATTCTGCTTTCCTTCTGTAGACAGCAATACACACACTACCCAAATGTATACTTAATGTATAAGTTTGTTTGAAGAAATGAAGAATAAAAGTGTACTTTTGAATAAGCATCACTTATGAAGCAAAATAACAGAAAATCAGTTTTCCCAACAAAGAACTAGATTCCTTTAAAAGTAATATTCTTGAGTTGCTGAGAAGACATATAATCCACAATACTATGTAACCTTAACATCACAGCAGACCTTAGAAACTACCTAATCAGCTAGATAGGCAAAGGTCTGGGACTACATAAGGCTTGAATAAAAAGTAAAACTCATTTCCTTATAAATAATAAATAAATATCTATTGGATATCTAGTTTCTGTGCAAAGCAAAACAAATGCAATATAAATGAATCAGTTACAGTCCTTGCTCTCAGCTTAAAATCAAGTGGGGGAGATAAATTAGTAAGTTAACTAATAATATTTGAAATGTTACAATGGAAACAAACAAGATGCTCTAATAAATACTAAGAGAATTTACTTAGGGAGGAGAAAATATTTAAGCTAAGATGAAAGTGATGCAGCCTCAAAGATAAAAAATGAAGTAGTCATGCAGAAGATTTGGGATTATTCTAGAGACACCCTTTACAAAACCCCTACAGAGGAAAAATGCTTGATTTACTGAAGAAATTTTATGAGTTAACTGCTTAAATAAGTTTTTTTCTTTCTACAATGTATTATCAGACTGCCTGTGATGCAGAATAAAAATTAAATTCTACAGTTTTGGATACTTGGGTATAAAAGCAGAGGGCCAAGTAAGCAAAAGGTACTAGGAAGCCTACTCAGGGCACGTTGGCTGTACTGTGAAAATGACTGCGGTCAAAACTAGGTGGTGATGAAAACCAGATTATGAAATCCGGACACTATTCTGGAGGTAATGCAACACTACTGAAAGTCCTGAGCATAAAATGTTATGATGTCAACTGTACTTTATGGATTGCAATGTCACAATTATGTAAGAAATATGAAAGTGTAGAAATATTAGTGAAGGCTTAGGCAGAGAGGCAGCAGCTGAAACAGAAAACAATACTACAGACATGCTCCATCCGGATGTGGTAAGAAACGGAAGCAAAGACTCTCCCTGACACTAAAAGCACAATGGTGTCCTAAACAGGAAGGCAAGAGAACTAGAGTCAGTGGAGAGTTGGTGGGTTCAAGAAATGTGACTTAAATTGTTACCTCTTTTTATGCTACCCAATTACTTTTATTCAATTTCTTTATAGGAAATACTGCTTAACATGAATATTCTGTCTTTTCTCCAAGATGTTTCAAATCACTAACTGAGCAACTCAAGAGGTATAATTACAAGAACGTAGTACGATTAATATTGCTATTGTATTTAGATAAACAATACAGATTAAAGGCATTTTTATTTTGGAAATGAAGGCCAGCAAATAATAACCTTCATCCTGAAGATCAGTCAAGAAGTATTCATCAAAAATCTATTATGTATCAGAAGGCAGTGTAGTGTAGTCAGTAGCTATCACATGGCTCTTGAACTCAAAATGTCTGGGTCTAAATCTAGGCTCTGCCTTTAGCTCTGAAAGCTTTGGAATATTTATATTTCCAACGTTATTCTTATTTTTAAAACGCTTCATTGGAATTAGCAATATGCAATTGTTACTAAACAGTATCATCTTAAGGTTTTTGCAAAGGTCTTGAGAATTATTTTTTTTTGGATTTTGGAAAAATGTTTTATTAATATATGCCATATGTTAAAATTCTTCTTTATGTAACTTCTTCAGAGTGAATGCAGTAAGATTCTAATCTGTTTTATTTTGGAGTGATTTCAAACAACTTTTTTTCTCCTGGATTTAAAAAAAAATGTATTTCACTTTAAAGATGGGGTACATTTCAAGATTAGGTATACAAGTGGCCATCATACAGGTAAGGTTTGGGCTTCCCTTTGATCCCTACTTTGCCTGGTTTGAGATAAGAGTATTATTTTAAAATTATTATTTTACATTTGTGTCATGTTCTCCAAAGTATGCTCATTACTCTTCACTCGATTTATCTTGTCAAAATAAAATGAAATTCTGAATATTTTTATGTTCCACTTCACAGTATTTTGGTAGGTTTTGTCTTTATATCTAACCATTTTTAAAAAACAAAATGCCTGTAACACAATTAAATTCTACAGTTTTGGACACTTTGGTGTAAAAGTGCAGGGCCAAGTAGGCAAAAGATAAGACAGAGACAACTAAGGAGATGTTGGCTGTACTAAACTGTGAAAACGACTGGGGTCAGAACTTGGTGGTGATGAAAACCAGATGATGAAATCTGGACACTTTATTTTGGAGGTAATGCAGCACTACTGAAAGTTCTGAGCATGAAATGTCATAATGCAAGCTACTTGGAAATAAATGCCAGCAAATGATAACCTTCATCCTGAAGATCAGTCAAGAAGTATTCATCAAAAATCTATTATGTGTAAGAAGGCAACGTAGTGCAGCAACAAGTGACAACCCTTGCAAACTAAGAGATTTCCTAGAGATTATCCTTTCATTATAAGAAGATCTTAGTCATCTAGCCTAGGAACTCAGCAATATCACAAAAGTTTACAAAAATAATTTTATTTAATATAGGAGAGTATTCTGGGGGAAATGTAATTATATGGCAGTATTTTTAACATTAAATATAAGGATGTCTACAGGACTCACAAACGTATTTAGGGAGGTTCAAGAACTCACTGAAATATGCAAAAATTGTAATATACACAATCATTTTTTCTGAGGAGAAAGAACATAACTCAACCTTTTCAAAAGGTTGATACCACCATCCACAACCCAAATTAAGAACCAGTGAAGAAAAGGACATCTACATTTGTAAAAATAGAAATCCTAAGAAAAACATCATGTGATTTTCACTCAGTTTAGGCTGAAGTGTCATGCTCACGGCCGCTGCAGCCCTGGCCTGCTGGGCGCAGGTGATCCTTTTACCTCAGCCTTCCAAGCGCCACCATGTCCAGCTAGAGATGAGGTCTCGCCACATTGCCCAAGGCTGGTCTCAAGTTCATGGGCTCAGGTAATCCTCTTGACTTCGTCTCCAAAGTAGTAGAATTATAGGCGTGAGTCACCACACCTGGCTCCATTGTTATTTTTTAAAACACTAGTCTTTAAATCCTTTTCTGGTACTATTACAATTCCTTACTGGGACTGGGTAACTAGCCTTCCTTAACAGAAAAATACTACCTTTCTGAAAACCCAGGAACATTTTCTGATCTGCTATCTCATTCGCCATTTGCAAGTTGCCTTTGAGAGTTTTTCCCCTTATAGTTGGTATTTTAATTAATAAGACACATGAAATACTCTATTTTGCATTCCAGATACTAACAAAATATACTAATGTAACTATTAAGATTTTATTTTAACAAAAAAAGAATACTTAATATGTATGCCCTGCTATTAGGCTACGGCAAATTAGCCTACAACAAATGAAAGTTCAGATGGCCTCCTAGTTTCATCACTCAATTTTTACGAGTCATGTGTAGAGTGCTGCATTCTTTACTACCTGACTCCAGACTTTCTAAATACCAGTTGGGTTGAATAAAGCAAAAGAAAGACCTAAAGTTGTGTTCTTTCTGTGCCAATCCCTAACATAATCAGACCATTAGAGGTGGTAGTAAAAGTAGAGTTCGATCCTTGCACTGTGCTTTTTGATCATTCTCAAAAGTCACATTAAGCTCCAAGCTTCATGAACAAATTTTAATTCCTCCAGGTCTTTTTTGCTTATATACTCACATTTATCCCACTGACTCTGGTCTTCAAGGTCAGTGTAGTTCTCCCAAACCGGAGTTATTTTGGAATCCTAAAAGTTTGTGTACCCATGTGAAATTCAAACAGACTGTATGACCAAAAACACCCACTGATAAGAAGAGCCGAAGATAAAACCTTTTTTTTACAGTATGCAAATTTCTTTTTGCTTATTCATTCATCCATTCACTCCAAACATGATACTCTACAGTGTGCCAAGATACGGATATGAAATAAACGATCAACGCAATTGTCAAGAAGCTTCATCCATCAAAAAGATTTCAAGTTAAGGCTGATTAAAGCTATGTGCAGAAATTGCAGACTTATTTGGACTTTACACAAATTAAAAAACTCAACACTGAAGATAGCTAGAGGCAATCCCTACCCTTTCTGAGCATCTGCAGTAATATTTCTGCAGATTTTGACACCAATAGCGCAACGAGATAGGAATGGTTCTTAATTTTATCTTTTACTTAGGATGTTTATCTATTACACTTTATAATACTACTTAAGCTTAACGAAAAAAGGTAACTTGGCTTTAAAAACCCAAGCAGGGCTATCAGATGGGTAAAGATGGACTTGTGACCTTATTGAATTGTGCACCATATAAAAATACGTCATTATTTTGCAAACTGCTGCTTCTTTATACCTAATTATATTACACAGATGGTGTAGTTTGCTTTGTTTTGGTTAAATGCCTAAAACTTTAAGAGGAACACAACTGTAAATTAAATCTAAACAATACATTATTTTTTACAGCAAAGGGATTTCCCTCCTTTATTAAGTTCTTATTTTAGGACATATTAGTTTGTACTACTCATAAGAGGCATAGGAGTTTTTCCCCGTTTTCAAAATCCATACTGATTTCCCTAGATGATTATGAGCAGAGATAAGTGTAAAAAGTAATAGGTACAATATATCGTCACATTTTACAGTTGAATTTTTTTCCAAATGGTACTTTTATAAATTAAAATCACTAACTAAATCTAGGATCAGCAAATAGCCACTGGATGATGAGGAACTTGAACTTTTAAAGCAAGTACGTCAATAATCTGGCAACTCAAATCTTGTAACTCAAACCTAGTAATACAAATTAAAGGTGAAAATTTTTAAATTATGATGTGAGATACACATATGCACACAGGTATACATGTATACTCACATTATAAATTTCTGAGGTTTGTTTTGTCACTTCTGTCAAGATCAAGAGGAAGAACAGTAATTAACTTAAAAGTTAGGAACTGGGCACCCTATAAAAAACATCAACTTCAACAGCATATTTTCTTTATATGGTATTACAATAAATGCTCTGTAAAACTGTTCACTGAAGCCTAGGTAAGATTTATGACTGTTTTAAGTACAGCATTTATCACTGCCCAAAATAGTTTGGAAAGTGCTGTAGATTTTAAAAGATATTTAGCTTGGACTACAACACATAACTCTGAAAAATGTTTTTCAAATATTTAAAGTGACAGTAAGTTTTACTTTACCTGGCAAATTACTGGACTTTTGCAATAAAAATGTCATCCAAATTTTCTAAAATGAGAACTTTGATTTTACATTAAACATCTCTAAATTTTTTTTTTTTTTTAAATAATACTATAATGAGATGCATTTTAAAAAATACTCAATTATCCAGATTTGGACAAGAGTAAATGAGAAACTTAAAGATAGGAAGCCTTGAACACTATTAATCCTTTCCCACATGATATTAGCAGAATATTCACTAAGTAAAATGAAAATATTACCTGGTTTCTAAGGCACACAGTTAGCTATAACATCTAAAGTGGGATTTATTTGTATTAAGCTCTCAGATTTGCTGCAACTCAGGTAGAAATAGGTAAGTATTCATATGCCAGTCTGTAATCCAGAAAGATATTTCAACAATATGTCACTCCTCACATCTGAAATCACTTAGATATTACTGATATAGTATTTAGAAAAGTTTCTGTGTCGAAGACATACAGTGCTCAGTGCCTGAGAGGGTTAGATAAGCTCAGCTCTCTTTTGTTCAGCATGGCTTCACTCCCACTACGTAAGCCTTGGTCTCCAGTTCCACTCTCCAACACCTCCTTTATGTTAAGTCGTACTTCGTTGGTACCGCATAAAGTGATAACATTATAAAAGGCCTCTAAGTCACTCTGTTCAAATGTAATAGCTGGTTTCAGTAATGCTCCAGGAGCAAGGGAATTCTCTCCAACAATTCTCAGGTTGATAAATTTGATCTTCCAAGTATTCTCCACGAAAGGGCAGCGGATGAGTCCAAAAATTTGTTCAAAAATGCCCAAACAAGTGTTCCCTCGATGGACAGTCCCAGCAACTCCAACCATAACCAGACCATGAGGAGAAGAAGCACATTTCAGCCCACGGGAATCTAAGTTGGGGCTGAGAAAAAGAAATTCTTCTTTTATTAGAGACAGCAAACGCAGGCTTACGATCTCTGCTCCATGGTAGTCTATCACATTTTGTTCTGATGTGTTGTAATAAAACCTAAGCTTGACATCATGCCAGAAGTGCTGGGGCCCCCATTCATCTTGCGGTGGTCCCAGAAGAGGGTTCTGGGAATTCAGAAGTCCAAAGAACCAGTGGCAGAACTCTTCTCCCAGGCGGCGAAAATCAACTGTTTCAGTTTTTTTGTCTTCTTTCACTGGCTGATAAAGACAAATAAAATAAACACAAAATTAAGGCCTGACTCTTTTCTATTTTCCTATCTAGTCTGTTTCACAGTTAAGTCTGAATGTACTGATTACAGCAGAGGAAATGAACCATATGTGAACTCACATAAATCCATCGTGCATAGTGAAACCTTTTCTCAAAAAGGAGAAAAATCATTTTAGAATTTTCCAGCTTAAGTAGCTGAAAATTCTGCTAAGAAAGGTTTAACAAGAACTTTTAAAATACCAGCACAGCAATCAATAATAATTTATATAAGCATTTCTCAATTGTCAACACCTTTGAAATGCATCTTTGATCAACGCACTTCACATACAAATCACATCACAGTAAAGCTGAAATAAGAAAGCATTTCGTCGTCTTTAAACAGACACTCCTAGGATGAGGGAATAGGCAATTTTCTATGACTGGGAACAATTTTATATAATTATTGCTCTTTTTTCAAAGGAAATGTCACCGCAAAAATGTATCTGATAGGCTAGGTCTCATTCATCTATGCAACCCAGAGCGACCTAGCTCTCTGACATGGCAAGAGATGCAGGTTTACCGAGCACCTGGTATTTAATATGTTGGGCACTGTGTGGTACTTCAGAGCTATTTCCCACTATCTTCTCAAAAAGATTATGACATAGATAGAACTGTAATGACCATTTTACAGATGAAGAAAGCAAGGCTCAGAAAGGTCAAGCTATTTGTCTACGTTCATACACCTAGAATATGGCAGACTCTAATTTGAAGTTGCATCTATGATTTCAGAGTCAATGCTCTCTTTAGTATATACAGAAAGCCCTTAGAAGATCCTTTCTTAATGCAAAGGCAGAGTTTTCTCACTGTGAACCCTCATTCGTTCAGTGTGGTATGTAGTTTAAAAGTGCAAATCAAGCTGGGTGCAGTGGCTGAAGCCTGTAATCCCAGAACTTTGCAAGGCTGAGGCGAGAGGACTGCCTGAGCTCAGGGGTTCGAGACCAGCCTGGGCAACTGGGCGAGACCTCATCTCTACAATAAATCAAGAATAAGCCGGATGTGGTAGTGCATGCCTGTAGTTCCAGCTACTTGGAAGGCTGAGGTGGAAGGATTATCTGAGCCCAGCAGGTTGAGGCTGCAATGGTCGTGAGCATGCCACTGAACTCCAGTCTGGACAACAGAGTGAGACTCTGACTCAGAATAACAACAACAACAACAACAACAACAAAACAACTAAATAAAAAGTCGGCAAATTACCTGAACGTTCACTCAAATGCATTCAAATATTTATTCAATATCTAAAATGTACAGTGCATATACTCTATAAAAATCCAGTAGTCCTCATTCGATGATTCTGAAAAACATCAATACTAATACTGATACTGAAAAATACTTTTCCTCATAAATCTATGTTATTCTATATGCATCACTAAATGTCAGAAATATTATCTTTGAGTTGCTTTATTGGTCTATCTTCCTTTAGGATGCAAAAGAATATGAAGAAAAGTTAAAATTAAAAAATACAAATAAAACATTATTAAACATGCTCTCTAGATGTAAGATTATCTATACAGGTTCCAAGAGAACAAAGGTTCAGAATATAAGATCTATTTTACCTGTTGAAAGAAACGGATGTCCTCTGTCTTTGTCACTGGCTCTGGTGTTTCCTTCCATTTCAGCTGTGATTGCTTTTGCCAAAAATCCTTTGCATACTGAATAAGATTGTGCTTTTCAGTAGCTGGAGGTATAACAACCCCCTGTGCCGCCAAGTACTTAAATATGACATCTCGGTGGACTTTTCTACGCCTCAAAAGTTCTTCTGCACTTTGACTGTACACTAATATTGCATGAATAGCATCTAGAAGGAAATTTCAAAGATTAACAGAAAATCATGAGAAAACTGCAAATGTGTCTACAGTGAGTAAAAACTATCAAATAATATTTACAAACTCTTGTCACAGTATTTTTGCTTTTGCATGGATGGTTATCATTTTTAAAAATAGCAAGTGGGTTGTCAGGGTTTTTAGAAAAATGCCTTTATACTTTAAACTTCCCTTTTTTAAATACCCTCCTTCCTTTCACTTCCTATAGGTGACAGTGAAGTTCTAGTATTTCTTGAGAACTGAGCTTTTTTAAAAAAATGGAGCCAGAAAAATTATTTTTTCTAATAAGGCCAATATACCTAAACTCATATCTAATCTCTAAAAACAGGTAAAATTACAATTTTTCTAACTTTTTTAAAAACCCCTCATCACTCTCACAACCCCTACTGCAAAATTACAATATTTTAGATGTAAAGAAATTTGAATCTAATCTCCTTACTCAATAGGAGAACTGTGACTGTTTAAATTTTTAAACATTGTATTAAACACATCCCAAATAATATTTTTGACCTGGTGAGATACACAGAATGGCAATAAAATGAACTCCCATATACAAACCTCCTCGCATAAGAGACGAAATTACTACTTCGAGGTCCCCATTTGTCCTTCCCTAATGCTATTCCTCTCTCTTCTCACCCCCCTGGCAAGGTAGCTACTATCCTAAAAGTTGCTCTAGGATTACTTTCCTTTTCTTTATAGTTGTATGTATCCCTAAACAATATATTTGGTTTGGTATGTTAAATTCAATCCAACAACATACAGGAGTACATGGTGTTCTGTAATCAGCTTCTCACTGAATGTTGTTTTTGAGATTCATGTAGCAATTATCTGTAGCTCTAGTTAACTCATTTTCACTGCTGTTTCCTAATTAACATGACTCTACACAAGGTATCCACTTAGTCTCCTGTTTACAGACTTCTACTCGGCACTCCTTCTACAAAAGCTGTTACTTTGAACACTCTACTCTCACCGCCTATCTCCAGGTGCCCAGGGGGCCAACAGAAGAAGCACCAGCCAGGAGCTTGTGAGAAAGGAAAAATTTCTGGGTCTACCCCCAAACCAATGAATCAGAATCTGCATTTCCACAAGTTCCCTGAGAGAGCGAAACGTGCATTCAAGTTTGAGAAGCTTAGGTCCATGTGTCTAATCTTCCATTTTAGGAGACAATGTCAAATTCGCTTTAGAAAGTGATCGTTTTAGAATTACACTCCACCATTATTTGTCAGAGTTGCTTCACCTCATCACCAACACCCAAAAGTTTTTAATGTTTTGCCAATCTGGTACACAGAAAAGGCAACTTGCGATTTGGGTTTTCATTTCACTGCTTTCTAAGAAGGCTGAGGCCGGGCTGGTTGGCTCAGCCTGTAATCCGAGCACTTTGGGAGGCCGAGGCGAGTGGATTGACTGAGCCCGCGCGTTCGAGACCAGTCCGGGCAAATTGGCGAGACCTCGACTCTACAATAAATAAAAATTAGCCGGGCATGGTAGCGCACGTCTGTAGTTCTGGCTACTTGGAAGGCTGAGGCGAAAGGCCCGCTGGAGCCCAGCAGGTCGATGCCGGGGTGGCGGTGGGCGTGCTTGCCACTGCGCTCCAGCCCGGGCGAAGGAGTGAGACTCCAACTCAAAACAAACAAACAAATAAATATAAGGAGACTGAATATATTTTCATGGGCTTAAGTGGTTATTTTTTCTCTGGGAACCATCTCTCCAAACCATTGAAACAATTTTGTGCTGGGAATATTTTTTTAATCCTTTATTTGCTTCTGGATCCAGCATTTTACCTACTACAACTTTAAATCCAAACTCACCACGATGGTAAGAAGGTGAGTGCCTGGCAGGATACAGAAATACTGGAAAACTACATAAGTCTAAAACTATTTTCAGCTCAATTCCTAGGAGTTTCTTCTTTTCCACATTCGTGGTTCGAATTTACGAATGACTGTCTTCAATGGCAGACTTAAAAGCAGACAAATGCGGGTTTAAAAGGCAGAGTCCTTCGAAGACACCTAATCATTTGACGAATAAGGAACTCTGGAATTTTTCACATCTTAAAGCAAAATTCAGCAAACTTAAAACCAGCTACACGATCCACAGAGTAAATACACGATCCCCAGAATAAAACGCACTACATTTTTTGCACAGACCGGCCACCAGCAGGCTTAATCCTCCCAACCCTTGACACGCACCCCGCGTGCTTGTGTGTGTTTGGCTCCGAAAGTCACGTATTGCAGGTGCACAAAAGCATCTCGGAAAAATTCTGTTTCCAAAAGGAGACATGGGTTCAAAGTACCTGCCTTTTCAGGCCAGCTGCTGCTCTTACCAAAGAGACGGCGTGTGTGATACCCTCGTCCCCCCCCCCCCCC
>NW_007249312.1:312945-313358 GCF_000164805.1 Carlito syrichta | reverse complement strand
CGCCAGCAACGCCACAGCCCTCCGGCCCGCGCCCTGGCAACAGGCACCGGAAGTGCCTTTCTTGCGGTTCGCCTCGGAAGGGCCTCGGGTATTCCAGACCCCGGGGGCGGAAGGGGTCGCCCGGGAGATCCTCCGGGAAACACGACGGGCCCACACTCGTTCCGGGCTGGCCCCGACGGAGCCCCGGCCCGCGTAGCCCACCAAAGGGACGCGCCGTGTTGACCGGGAGGGCCTCGACCTCCCGCAGGGAGCGGTCGCCGAAGGAGAGTCCCTGCGCTGCCCCGCGGCCCCCCCGCGGAGAACGGCGCAGGGGCAGGTGCGTGGAGCGCCGCCGCGGCGCCGCGCGAGCTCCCGTGAGGCCGCGGGGCCGGCCATTGGCGGCGGCGCCTCCCCGCCCGCGGGCCCGGCCCCCG
>NW_007249312.1:273492-311376 GCF_000164805.1 Carlito syrichta | reverse complement strand
CCCAGCGGGTCGAGGCTGCGGGGGCCGGGAGCGGCCACCGCACTCCAGTCTGGGCGACAGTGTGAGACTCTAACTCAAAAAAAAAAAAAAAAAAATTTGAACGCTCCCTAAAACCTTCCTGTGGGAAACGTGTCTATCTTTATCTGTCTACCTGTGCTAGCTACCCTGCCTCAGTCAGTGCTCATTTGTATATGCTGGTGTGGCACCACATGGAAGGCATGTCCAACTGTTTCATTCAGTTACTCCATTAAAAAAAAAAATGTATTAGCTACTTGCCAGTTAACCGTTCTTTGTACTGGGAATAGCAACAACAAAACTGTAAGTGTGTTGGGCCTTGCCTTCTAGTGGGAGGAAGCCGACATATCTGAAACTCTATACTCTGCCAGGAGAAAAATCAGTCAAGAAGAAGGGGATGGAGAGGATGTTACTCTTTCACGCAGGTTGAAAGGAAAGGTTACTTTAAGTGGCCCTGAGGATCGGAAGAAAGTGAGTGGACCACAAGAGAAGCCTGTTAGGGAGCAGCAACAGTAGAGAGGTTTTGTGGAAGGAGCCGGGAGAATGGAGCAGCTTGAGTGAAGAGGCGGCAATCACGTGAGCAGTGTGATTAGCATTGCTGTCAAGACTGGGCTAAAACCAAGTCCTCGAGTCCTGGAACTATGGACATTTTGGGCAGGATCATTTTTGTTGAGGGGGCCGTTCTGTGTATTGTAGGGTGCTTAAGAGCATCCTTAGCTTCACCAAGTGCCAGTGGCTCCTCCTCCCCTGCTTGTGGCAACCAGAGATATACCTCCAGAATCCTCAAATGTCCCCTGGAGGGCAACATCACCCCCGGTTGAAAACCACTGAAGAAACAGGAAAGGCTCAGCACCAGGCCCTTCACAGACTCTCCTTATAACCAACCTTGTAAGAACGACTGTCCGTTTTTAACATAGGAGGAAGCCCAATCCCAGTAGAAGATACAGTACTTAATAGCTTAGCTCTCCACAACTATAAAACTGATCCCCGCACCTCTGCACCGTTTCACTAAATCGTGTTCTGGAAGAGTTTCAATTACTGAATGCCTCTTGAGGAAAAAAAAACTCCAAATTAAAGCTGTTTGAGGTGTTAGATCTTACTACTAAAATATCCACCTGACAGTAGTTAAAATGCCTATTGATAGAGGACTACTTTAAATGTCTTAGAAATTAACAGTATCTGAGAAGGCTCTGTTAATTTAAGGGGAAATAATTTACATTCTAGAGAAATAGGAAGCCTTATTACTTGAGATCTGTGTTTTTCAAACCTTAACTTGTATCAGAATCACCTGGAGGATGTCAAAAGACAAATGGTTCCCCATCTGGCCACACTTCAGCTTTTCTAACAAGCTCCTAGGTGAGGCTGATTCTACTACTTGGAAACCACACTTTAAGAACCACTGCTAGCTGGGCTCGGTGGCTCAGCCTGTAATCCCACGCCTTTGGGAGGCTGAGGTGAGTGGATTGCCTGAGCCCACGGGTTCGAGACCCACCTGGGCAACTTGGCGAGACCACGTCTCTACAATAAATAAAAACTCAGCTGGGCGTGGTAACGTGCACCTGTAATTCCGGCTACTCGCAAGGCTGAGGCAAAGGATCGCCGGAGCCCGGCAGGTCGAGGCTGCGGTGGCCAGGAGCGGCCACCGCACTCCAGTCTGGGCGGCAGAGTGAGACTCCAACTCAAAAAAAAAAACCACTGCTAAAAGATAATGAAATATATCAACCAGGTGTGTCTGTACCAGACTTTACCCTCCGACTCCAAAATCGCTGATCCTCAGGCAAGTCTGACCCTACTTGGATATATTAGATGGACTCATGCTCTTCATTTATAGGCAAAACTGCATGGCAGAAGGCAAGCCTGGTTTTAGGACACAGCTGGTCAGTCATACCTCTCCATTTATTAGCTGTGGCTTGATTGATCAAGTTAACCTTTCTGAGCCTTAGTGTCTAAAGAGCATGTTCATATTTATCTTTGAATTGTTTTAACAATTGGAGGTAACATATAAAGTAGCTAGTGTACAGTAATTTGGTAGAAAGTCATGTATTCCCCTTGTGCAGCACCCATCAAAAAAGCATGAACGTTTTCCCCATTTTTAGTTTTTATTCCATGTAATATTGGATTAACGCTCTTACATATCTTGATACATAGCCAAAACTTCTGTTCCTATTTTATCAGTTGATTCTTGAAATCAGTTTGGATCTTGTGCTATGAAAAGGAACTTAGTTTGGTTATCTTGGAAGCTTGTTTAGTAGTATTTGCTTCTCAAAACTCCTTGAATTTCAGAAAAGTTACAGGGGTCCTCAAACTTTTAAAACGGGGCCGGGTCACTGTCCCTCAGACCGTTGGAGGGGCGGACTATAGTTTAAAGGGAAAAAAAAGGAATTTGTTCATAGTTTTTTTTTAAACTATAGTCTGCCCCTCCAACGGTCTGAGGGACAGTGAACTGGCCCCCCGTTTTAAAAGTTTGAGGACCTCTGCTAGAACTGCGTTCAAATACTTCGATATATTCAGTTCTGGATATGGCATATATTCAGTCTAAAGAGCATATGATCATAAATCAGACTGAGACTTTTACATTTCATTTGTAGAACACTTCAATAACTTTCTCAGAGTGTCTCAAAGCATAACATCTGCAATACGAGCAGGGACCCCCCAGATATCCGGAATTATTTTTTGGAGGGCAGGTACCTTGTAGTGCAGGCTTCCCACACTAGTTAAGTGTTCTAGGAGCCCATTGGTATCAATGAGTGTACCGGCCAGCGTTGTAGCTGCATTCAGCTTCAATTTTTTTTTCGTGGAGATTCTTTCAATATGTACGCCCATTTCATGATAGGTGATTTACAAGTCCCCACGGCACTGAGTGTTCAGCAGTTTTTGATCAAAAGTGGCCTGAACCTCATGTTCCATCTTCCTATTCACCTGCTCTTGCTCCCGATCAGCTTTTTTGTTTCCCTGGATGAAAAAAGTCCTCAAAGGGAAACGTTTTACTGATGTGGAGGAGGGCAAACAAAAAGCAGAAGCACTAAAAGGCATCAAAATTGATGAGTTCAAAAATGGTTTTGAGCAGTGAAAAAAGCATCTTGATAGGTGTATTACATCAAACCGAGAGGACTTTGAAGGTGACTGAAGTTTAAGATACTTTTTTTTAAAAAAAGAATACTTTTAAAAAGTGACTTTTAACTCATTTTTCTCATTTGTAGTGCTATTTCATCACATTAGAAAGGTTCTTTTTCTATTTAAAGCCCCATATTTTCCAAATGCAAATTATAGCAGTGATAGCAAGTTTTCCTTTGTGAACCATAGGAGCCCCATGCACAAGGACATCATTCTTGGTTACAGACTGAACATTTTCCCATTGAAGTACTTTTCCAGGAAGTAATTTTCATCATCGTTTATATCCTGAAATTTCAAAGTGACTTCAGTCTGTAATTTTTTGTATTTTTGTTTTAAATTCCACCAGAAGCTCTTCATCTTTGAAGAATTACCAGGGTAATTCCATCTGCTCTGTGTCCCTGAAGAGTTCTGACATTTCTTTCTTTCATTTATTTATTTTTATTTTTTTGAGTTGGAGTCTCATTCTGTTGCCCAGTCTGGAGTGCAGTGGCAAGCTTCACAGCCACGGTAGCCTGAACCTGCTGGGCTCAGGCAATCCTTCCGCCTCAGCCTTCCAAGTAGATGGAACTACAACTCGTGCCACCACGCCCCGCTAATTTTCTGATTTATTGTAGAGATGAGGTCTTGCCAAGTTGCCCAGTCTGGTCTCAAACCTGTGAGCTCAGGCAATCCTCTCACCTCAGCCTCCCAAAGTGCTAGGATTATAGGCGTGAGCCATCGTGCCTGGCCTAACATTCCTTTTATACCAAGTTTACGAAGTATTATATCACACCAAAACCAATGACCTGAAATGACTTCAGTAACCAGAATTCTATCCATTTTATTCTTGCATGTGGACATTAGTTAAAACACCCAAATGTCTTTTTTGTGTAAAATTTTAATTTTTCATATTTAAAAAAATAAGATGAATATGGTAATGATACTGAAATACCCCATTCCTGTATGAGACATAGTAGAGATTTCTCATTTAATATATACCTTACGTCTAATTCCTTTTGAAAGCAAGGTACTACATAAAACTGAACACTTGATTACCAACAAGGACATGTTTTATTGAACAAATCTATGTACAGTACAAAAAATTTCTTGAAATGAGACACTATTGTTGATTTATTGCAGTTCAATGGCTCAGTTTTAACTTGTACTCTTATAAAATGCAAAGTAAAATAATTTAATGTTCAACAAGGAAGCACAAATTTCCTTTCTTGCTGAAGCTAATAGCTTTCACATTATTAACAATTCCAAAATGCATATGCAGCATTTACTCATTCTGAAAAGGTGTTTTACAGTACCAAATAAATTAAAAAATAAACACTATCATCCCTTTTAGGTTTTTCATCCATACAACAGTATTCAACCAAACATGAAAGGAGCACAGCTGAAACTTCAGCGTGATTTGAAAAGAATCACAAGTTCAATGATATAAATTATCTATGCATAATTAGTTTTTGAAAAATCAATATGGCTAAGGCCCAAAGTACCAGTGTCCTTGTCCACGGAGGTTCCCCTTTTCTACTTCCTCCATATCTGAGCAGCAAAAATTCAGATTTGCTATTTTCTCAACCTTACTGACATATAGCAGAAAGTTAGTATTTATTTTTGGAAAGAGTTTTTATTTAAAAACAAAGATTTGAAACTTGGTCCATGTAAGATGAATACATCCTCCAAAGTAGAAGAAAAGAAGAATCTGATGAATTAGAAAGCTTCCTTTTCTCCTGAAGCCCAAATTAGAATGATTGGAAGTTTATGCACTCACAAAAGCAAAATGATAAGGGTTTATGTTTTAGCAGACAGGCATAAAATGAACACATTATTTCAGTAGCCACTATTTGAGAAGTATATAAAGATGTCAGAATAGTATGGCCAAATAGAATTTTATAAACATTCCTTTAGTTATGTAGAAACCAGTTTGATCTCAGTCTTTCAGAAAGTTTTCTCTTAGTAATATAAAAGAAATAAACCCCAAATTAAAGACAAAAGTGAAATATATTTACGATATCTTGGCATGAACTTTAAAACTAATGAAAATGTAACACTTTGTGGGCGTGAATTTATGGCAATGATTAAAACTCGGAACAGAAATGCAATAAAATGTTAAACTGGAAAATGTACAAAGCAGAAATTATATTTCAAAAAAAACTTCATTGTCCAACTGAACCAGTTTTTAAAGACTTTTTATTATAAGACATACTTTTAAAATGAACTGAAATAAAACTCAATCATTACATTTTCAGTATCAGGAAATATGGGAAACATTTTTTATTTGACCTTAAAGGATTTAAAGACTTGATTATTAGTTGTAATTATCTGTTATCTAAATGTAAATGTAAATGTAAATTCCACAGCCTAATGTAGGCTACATAACAAAATAAAAGCAAACACATTTGGAATGGACTTATGACCATCATTGCATAGTACTGAATGCCTATGAGAAATACATTTTTTTTTCTTTTTTTAGGTCATCTTATCTATCATGACCTGGAAATCCTAATTTAATAAAATCTGGATGCTGCCCTGGAAAAAATGTCCCACTTCCCTAGTAATCTCATTCAAGCAGCTCTAATGATTGCTTTGAACAGAGACTTGTTATCTAGAATAACTGGAATATTTGGTACTTTAGCCAGTCTGTTTTTAAAGAATTTGCCTTTGATTTTTGTTCTTTTTATCTATTTTAGGTTTATACCCTATTAGGTAAAAGGAGGTCTTTAAACAACCTCCTTTCAATAATGGACAAGTGGAAAACATCTGAGAGGATATTTTTAAAAACACTTATTGTTTAATAGTTTGTTGTTAAATTAAAATCTTCCTTAGGAAAATTACTGGTCATCAAGGAAAACAATACATCAGTTTATCTTATGTGTTCTTGCTGTGTAAATGCTTCCTTTTATGTATTAAAGTTATTATTCAGTCCAGATTCACCACTAATGAATAAAAAAACAGGAGTAGTATGGCTTATTTTGTAATGATTTCTCCTAACTGAATAAAATGAATGAATTCTCAACCTGATTCTTCTCTTACAGATTTTTTTTAAGCCAGTTATTTTTAGAGGACTATACTTAGATAACTCACATTAATGTCTGAAGGACCTTACTATGAATCATCAAGTAATGTCCTAACACTATATACAAACAGAAATACCCCAGTGTACTTTTACCATTATTCACATTGAATAATTTGCAATTCAGTGTTTTCCTTCAACTACACAGCTTGTAATGGTCTTAGATTAGGACCATCTCTCCTCAAAGTTACTGACCGTTTTTTTCTATTTAACTTACACTGATGCCTCTTAAAATATAACTAATTTGTATTACAAAAGTGGTTAGTGGAGGTTCTATCAAGAGCTTATTAGCAAAGCATTTTGTTTTGTTTTGCTTTTTAATGTTCAATGCTGGCATGCCATTCATTGAATTTCGGCCTAATTAATCATCTGGAAACAAGTTACAATCTTTGATAGCATGGTGATAAGTTTTATTTTCATGTATATCAGTTTCAAAATATATACCAAACAAAATGGTTCCTTAAACCATGCTTGACCAGAAAGGAGGACATAATCTGATTATACATATACATGACAAGGAAACAAATTCCATTTGTGGAATAAAATATTTTAAATTGTTTACTATCGTAAACTAGCCCCCCCCCTTTAATAACTGGTTAACTTTTCCCTTTAGGTAAGGCCATAGCTGTTTTTTCTTTCTGACTAGTTGCCTGAACATGTTTCTCATATAAGCGAAACTGAACATGCTGCTATAAATCATCATAAACTTTTTTAAAATGTGGTTTTCTGGAAAACTGGTACTTTGGGAGTTTTATAATGACCCTTTTGGAGTCGAAGCCAGCACATCTCCTCTGTGAGTTCATTCTAGAAAATGTGCTTTGTCTTTATCTTTAGTAATCCAAGACCGCTCTAAAATTAAGGCCATCGGGGAAATAGCAAACTGATGATGCATTTTCTTAGTGCTTTTTTCACACTACTGCTTGATCGACAGATCTTTCTGAAACATTTTTATCAGGCACCTGTAAAACAGAACACATCTGTTAATTCAAGTTTCATAGATGTTCAACTGGAATTCTCAATCAAATTGCTGTTTAACTTATACCCTCAGTCATTCAAATGATATTATTAGAAAGCCAAGCTCTTTGTTGATTTTATTGTTCAATTATTTTTCTGGTTCTTGGTTTTCACTTCTATTTTTATAACAGACTCAGCTTTACTTGATTTATATTCTGGCATGCATATGAAAATCCATTGCCATTAAAATTACTTTGTTCTTAGAATTTTATTTCATGAAACATGGAATGAAGAAAAGCCTCCAATACAATGGAAGAAGTAGGCTCATCAAATAATATGAAAAGTATGAACAATGTGTGTTCAGTTTCTTGCTTGCACAAGTCCATAGGCCTAGGCCTATGCAAAATACTTGTGAATTTTAGTTGCTTGGTCTATAAAACAAGAATAGTAGTATCACTTCATAGTGGTGGTATGGATTACAGGAAATAATATATGGAGAAGTGCTTTGCTATCGGAGCTATACAAATGTAAATTTTCCTAACCTCATAAAGATTGATGAGAATTATATTTATGACATGTTCTACTTCTACAGATATATCTACTGAGAAGACAGAAGACTTACTTTCATCATCTGAATCAAATCCAAAGAGTGTCTGACATTTCTTTTGTGCAAGATGAGCCTCAAGTGCTTCTGCATTACAGTAGGTGGTCAGGCATTTGCCACATCTTAATCTTTTCACTGATTTCTTATAAACGTTATCTTGATCAGAACAGGCATCTACTCTGTCAGTCAGAAATTTTCTGCGTTTTGGCATACTAAGATACCGTTCATCAAGGTAACTGGGAGGCAATGGTCTGACATATGGTTTTGTTAAAAGTAAGCCATATGAAGTATGTTCACTTGTCAGATTTGGTTTGGAAGGTGCCTGAGATACTGGCAAGGTATTGTGTTCTTGTGGTACGACACTGGGTAAAATGGAACCATTTTCTGTCCTGATTCTATTAGTATCAATTTTCAGAGGAGGATCTGATGAAACTAAAGGTGTTTGCTCTGTTTCACTGTGTCCATTGACTAAGTCACTACTACAATTATTTTCAGAATTTGGCTCTATGTCAGGCATCTTTTGGTCTATCAAGCTTATATCTGAAACACTGCCATCAGAATGTTCATTTCCATTCTGAACTAAACTGTCTGATTTCTTTTCCATATTTTCTGTACATGTCTTTGGTTCTGTAGAATCTTTCCTTGATTTGCTAGTAGAAACTGGCAGACTAATAATTTGTTTCTCATTACTAGATGAGTCTTTTTCCTGATGATTAGGATTTGAATCTTTATGAACATCCCAAAAAATTGCTTCACTTAGCTGTGCAGATGATTCTGGTGTTTTACTCAAATAGTGCTGAGCTTCATGTTCATATAGCAGAGGAAGATCTTCAAAAAGCTCATGGCATTCTGGAAAACTACACTGAGCTTGAAATATCCTGTGACTTTTTGTATGCTGGGCAAGCTGGAGTGGCAGCTTAAAAGACTCATTGCAATTAAAATGCAAACAGAAGTACACATTTGGATAGCTGTGTCTATTAAGATGGTCTATAAAATGTTGAGAATCTTCAAATTGCCTTTGACAAAATTTGCATTTTCCGTTGCTCCATTTCATTACTGTTTGTCGCACATTTAAGTCAGTTGGATGTACAGTCATTGCATGCTTATTTAGAAATCCAATTTTTTTAAATATCCGGACACAGCCAAGAGCAGGGCACTTAAAGTTTCCTTCTTGATCTGTAGCATATATGTCTTCTGGATGGCACACAGTTCCATTGATTTTATGAAGTACTGAAGTTTCCTGATTCAAATCATAATCATCTTCTTCATAATCACCTTCTTCATCCTCTTCCTCCTCATAATCATCCTCACATTCAGGTAAAGGCTTCAAGGCATTATCTAAAGAAGTATCGGGACTGCCATTTTCAATAATGTTTTCAATAACATCATCTGGTACACTTACAGGAATTTCAATGAATTCAACCACATGCTCAGGGA
The DNA here is from genome assembly GCF_000164805.1 of Carlito syrichta. Classification (NCBI taxonomy): domain Eukaryota; kingdom Metazoa; phylum Chordata; class Mammalia; order Primates; family Tarsiidae; genus Carlito; species Carlito syrichta. The sequence continues at coordinate 302,194 of NW_007249312.1, read as the reverse complement.
TGACTTCTTTGTTTCCATCACTAGAAGCAGTAAGAGTCTTTACTTCCAAATCTTTATTATCAGAATTCCCATTTTCAAGTGAAATGGAAGAATTGGAACAATTTATTTCTTCTACAACAGTGATTTCCTGATCATCCTGTTGAACTGCAGCTATCTGCTGTCTCTGTATCTTCTTAACATGATTTTTTAAATGCTTCTGCATAAGTCCTTTGTTTCTAAATTTCCTACCACATATTACACATGAAAAACTGCCTTTTTTCTGGTGAGACTGGGCATGTCTTACAATGTGACCACCTAGAAACTCCTTGTTACATAACATACACCGGTGTCTCGGGACATTGTGATCTACTCTGGAAGTACTAAGAGCGGGAAGGCTTTTCTTCGTATTAAGGTAACCTTTAGGCTGTACTCCAGACACATCATCAGGATCAGTTTCTCCAGTGCTGTGATCTGTAAAAGAGTTAAGCTCTTCATCCAAGCCTTGCTGTCCCACTGTCTTTTTTAGATTACCTGCAGAATTTTCCAGTGTACTTTCATTTAGAAATCTAACTGCCGACTTATCACGCAGCAGTGCTACACAGTTTTTCTTAATCATCACAAAGTTCCAAAATTCAGGATCAAAAAACAATCCCTTTTTCAAAATTGGAAGTAATTCAAAACGAACGCGATTTTGAACACTACTCATGCCTTCATTATATTCTTCATCTGGACGTTTGTAAAGCTCTTCAACAGTATGATAAGCTTCTAAGGAACGCTCAAGAAAAAATATTGAGAGTGCACAAATCCTGAGGATCTCCAAATCATTTGGCAAAAAATGTGCAATTGTTTTATAAATCAGACATTTAGTTTTTGGATCATCATGAAGGTCGAGTTGTAGAGCACAGCCACATATTTCAACACAAATTTGCAAGCCTTCTTCAACCTGGAAAAGGGAAAAATATTACTACTATATACTTCTAAGAAAAGATTACACTAACTGGTCTGTCTTTTAAAAATACAACTGTGAAATGAACACTGAATAAACACAGTATTTCAATGTGCAATTTTCCTAAGTGGTAGCCTTATTTAACTCTTTAAATGTATATGATTTATTTTTAAAATGTTGAGAGTAATCTGGAATAAATAGCACTTTAGCTTCCAATTTATTTAACCTTCATGTTTGACAAGCCCTACTAACCATAATACAAAACGCTTCATAAACTTATGATGATTAAGATTTCTTACAAATGGCTGGGCTCAGTGGCTCAATCTGTAATCCCAGCACTCTGGGAGCCCGCGGGCTCAAGACCAGCCCGGGCAACTTGGCGAGACCTCGTCTCTACAATAAAATTAAAAAACAGCTGGGCACAGTAGCACGCGCCTGTAGTTCTGGCTACTTGGAAGGCTGAGGCAGAAGAACTGTCGGAACCCAGTAAGTTGAGGCTGTAGTGGCCGGGAACATGCCACTACACTCCAGTCTGAGTGACAGAGGGAGACTCCAACTCCAAAAACAAATTTCTTACAAGTCATGACCCCCATTTGTTGTTTAGGCACAAATCTCATTCTTTGTCAGAATGGTTATACTGTATGCATTTTGACTTATCAATTTTCCATACTAACAAATAAACTAGGTTTTTTAAAAAAACTGCTTATGAGAACTTTTATAATGCTGTGCTAAAACAGTATTATTTTGCTCATTCAATACTGTTATCCAAGTAAGGAGGAAAACTGGCTCACATGAAGAAGGTGATCATAATCCTTCCAAATCTAGTAAGGTACCAGAATAATGAGCCTCCTGGAAGTTATCTGAATATAACTTAAGCTTTGAAAATTTTACTGATGACTCAAAAATAACCGCATCTGCTTTTAGTTGGGAATCTGTAGTTGATCGATCTTGGTTCAAGTTATAAATAACACCTCTAGTGGTTTGCAATCATCCAAATCTCCTTGTTTGAATAGGAGGAGATACCATATTATCTTTAAAACCATACACACACACACACACGCACGCGTGTCATACTGCCTGCATGTAGTATGTTATAGACTACAGGAAGGAATAATACCTTGTCAGCCTCACATCGTCTTAGTCCCCTACATGCTGTGTATCCCTGCTGAACTACTTACAATTAGTTCCACAGACAGACCTCAAGTTGCACATTCTGCTCCCACTTTATCCAGCTGGTAAATTCCTACTGATTTATTCATTCTTTGAGAATCAGTTCTACTTTGAAGGTTTTTTTCTCCCCATTCATTCTGGCCTTTGTACTAAGGTACAGTTAAAATTCCCTGTTCTTTCCTCTGAGGTAACTTATACTTACCTCTAAAAAGCATTATATATTGTTTTATAGCCACTTGTGTATGTTCTCATCTTCCTGACTTTGAATTCCTCAATTACAGGCGACAGGGTCTCATTTTTTTGTATCTCCCTATAGTGAGCATAGAAGTTGGTACAAGTGACCTCTGAATAAACATTTGCAGAATGACTGGAAATCAGATCTATTCCACAGACTTTAGTTTACTCGTACAAATCCATCATCTCTAGCTTGGAATCTTTCCTGAATTCAAATTCCTTATTTCTAAATGTCTGTTACAAATTAGATTTTCCTACCTAGATTTTTCAGATATTGCAAATTCAGAACCTATCCATCCAAAACAGAATTCCTTCTCTTCTATCTTGACTCACAAAATTATAATGTATACAGATGCTCAAGTTTAAAACTTTTAAATCATTAAAAAAAAGGGAACAGGCTACTTCCTTACCTGAAATCCTTTAATGATTCCAGGACATTTATGAACTGAAGTTTCAAGTTTTAGTGAAATATTCAAGTCCCTTTAGTATCTTCAACAACCACCACCCCCTACGGTCTCTCCCATTAATCTGCATCCACCCCTTTGCTATCCTATTAATGTCACTAGATGGTTGTGAAAACAAAAAATAAAATGAGGAAAAAGTGCTCTGCAAACTACAAGTCCTCTACAAATGTTAGAACTATCCTTATTTGTCATTTAAAACCCAGCTTAAATCTTTTCCTCTGTGAAGCCTTTTCAGATATATTATCTGTAATGTCTCCTGAACTCACACAACACTGTAATTAAGACTCTTTTAACAGCTTTGAGGCATCTGAATGATCTAGTCCATCAAATAAAGCATTTTAGTAGAACAGAAACTATTAAGCATATTTTCAATATTCAAATTCAAAATTTCAATTCAAACTTCATCAAATTTTTCTTCTTATAATGTATTTAGGTTGACCATACATATGAAAATAAGAAAGCTGTGATAATTGGCAAAGTCTCTCTTATACTGTAAACTTTCTGTAACAATATCTCTCAACCTTTAGTGCAAATGAGAATCATATGTAAAAAAATACAGATACATCTTTATTTTAAAAAATAGTTTTACAGGTGATTCTAAAGCATATCAGATGTTAAGTGTTTTGTAGAATAGTTTGTTTTCCCTTTTTTTGGTGACATTTTACCTGCTTAATAAGGAGAGTATAAATGCAATTAGCAAAACAAATTAGAAATTTAAAAAACCCTCTGATACAATGCTGCCAACTTTGTATCACAGAAATGTGATAACTATATGATCATGCATCTAATAAGTGATATGATAATAAATGTAATACATGTATAAATACAGAACTAAAAGTTAAAATGTATTATTCAATGGAGGCCTCTCTCTATATATTTATTTGTTTATTTGTTTATTTATTTATTTATTTTTTGAGTTGGCGTCTCACTCTGTTGCTCAGACTGGAGTGCAGTGGCTGCTCCCAGCCACTGCAGCCTCGACCTGCTGGGCTCCGGTGATTCTTCCGCAGCCTTCTGAGTAGCTGGAATTACAGGCATGCACTACCACGCCCAGCTGATTTTTTGATTTATTGTCGAGATGAGGTCTCGCCAAGTTGCCCAGGCGGGTCTCGAACCCATGGGCTCAGGCAATTCACTCACCTCAACTTCCCAAAGGCGTGGGATTACAGGCTGAGCCACCGAGCCCGGCTCACCTCTATATATATTTAAAAATAACCCACATAAAGATTCAGTTAAATGATATTACCTAAAATGTCAAGTGGCTTTATCTTTCTTGTCTTTGTATTCAAAGTCCCATTAATATTTAGGGAGAAAAGTTAAAAGATCTGCAGGATCCACTTTCATGTTTAAGTAAAGCCCATGTAGAACTGTACTCACTTGCAAGTGTCCCAAGAAAAACTTGACTTACGGCTATTTCTAAAAACATATATTGGCATACCTAAGACATCTCCTACATACACAAAGAGCTTATTGGCAAATTAGTTGAGAGTCTACAAACAGGATCTAGGATGATGCTAAAAGCAGCCCTTTTATTCAATTATAAAAGAGATGATAGCTTTTTTTTGAGTCAGAGTCTCACTCTGTCACCCAGGCTGGGGTGCAGTAGCACGCTCACAGCCACTGCAGCCTCAGGTGTTCCTTCTGCCTCAGCCTTCCAAGTAGCTAGGACCACAGGCATGCGCCACCACAACCAGCTAATTTTTTGGTTTATTGTAGAGATAAGGGTCTGCAACCCCTGGGACTCAATCAGTCCTCTTGTTTCCACCTCCCAAAGTGCTGGGATTATAGGTGTGACCCACCGTGCCTAGCTGAGATGATAGCTTTTAATTGTTACCATTTAAAGTTTTAAGTCACAATAAATTTGATTTTTTTCCCTTATAAAAGTTACTTTCACTTATATATACCCTACCCTTTGTACAGTGTTGGGAGTTTGCAGTCGAGGCAGAAGAGGATGTAATATATGGAGATGTGGCCTTAAAATCCTCCTTCCCTTCAGTTTTATAATTCAATAAAATTTATCATAAGAGATTGAAGTTTCAATGACCTGTTATTTAAATTTAATTTAAAATTAAAAACATAAATATATCCTGTTTACCTCATCTTTAATGATTTTCATGAAAGGAAATATGACTCTCACATTAGTTGCTGTTCTTAAAAGCTGGTAGCATTGATCTACAAAAATTTGTTTTGAAGGATTAGATTTAAGCTGTAGTTTACTCCATATGAAAATCAATTCCCTGTAAATGAGAAAAAGAGAAATATCAGAAATACAGTTTATTCAAATACAGACATTAGCTATCTTTCCCTGATTCTGTAGTGCCCTGGCTGGAATGTGTAAAAAGTGGGTGTAAATGTATACTATGTTCATCCCCCAAGCTACTTCTGCTACCTATATAAGACTAATAGAAGTTTGGGAGAAAAAGATCAGAAATTAAAAACCTGCAGTGATAAGGAATGAATTCCAACTATATATTGGCAAACCTAAGACATCTCTAGTACTAAATCAAAACCAAACTTCTAATCCCAATATACCAATATTGATATTACTTAAAAACAATAAACTTAAGCCTTTAATATCCTTCTTGTAAATTTAGAAACCAATTTTGTATACAAAGAAACAGTTCATATTTTTTATTTTTAATGTATTAAGATACCAAAAGTATTATAGATTAAAAGTATTCGTATATTGTAATATTGATTCTGAAATAGTATGTTTCAGATGTAGTACTTTAATTTACTTATTTATTTATTTATTATTTTTAAGTTGGAGTCTCACCCTGTCGCCCAGGCTGGAATGCAGTGGTACGCTCACGGCCACCTCATTCTCAACATGCTGGGGTCAGGTGATCCTTCCAACTGAGCCTTCCAAGTAGCTGGAACTACAGGCAGGTGCCACCATGCCTGGCCTATTTTTTGATTTATTGTAGAGACGAGGTCTCGCCAAGTTGCCCAGGCTGGTCTTGAGCCCACGGGCTAGGGCAACTCACTCACCTCAGCCTCCCAAAGTGCTGGGATCACAGGTTGAGCCACTGAGCCTGGCCCAGATGTAGTACTTTTAAACAGACATGCTATGACCATTTAAAGTATTGTATAGGTAGATTCTTTTCTAAAATATGGCCAGTGTTATTAGATGAACAAGGTTAGGAGCAGTGGCCTTTGAAGCCAAGGCAAATTACAAGATATAATTTATATGGCTGGACATTTCATTTTACCAAATTAGAATTCCTTAAAACATGTCATAAAAGTATACAAAGCAGCCAGGCATGGTGGCGTGACTCATGCCTGTAATCCCAGCATTTTGGGAAGCCAGGGTAGGCAGACTGCTTGAGCCCAGCCTGAACAACATAGCATAACCTCGTCTCTACCAAAAAAAAAAGAAGAAAAAATTCAAAAAATTATCTTGGCATGATGGCACACACCTGTAGTCCCAGCTACTTGGGAAGCTGAGGTGGAAGTATCACTTGAGCCCACGTCAAGGCTGCAGTCACTATAGTTGTGATCATGCCAGTGCACTTCGGTTTGAGTTGACAGAGTAAGACTCTGACTCAAAAAAAAGTATACAAAACACCATAATCTAAAAGTATTAAAATAGGCTGGGTGTGGTGGCTCACACCTGTAATCTCAGGACAGGTGGGAAGACTGCTTGAGGCCAGAAGTTTGTGACTAGCCTGGGCAACACAGTGAGACCCTGTTTCTACAAAAAACAATTTTTTTAAGGTATTAAAATAATGAAAAAAAATTTAAGTGATTTGCTGAGTATTTACTTTGAGCCCAACACATACAGGTGTTAACAGCTTGATTACCACTGTGAAGGTGCAGATAGTCTACTGAGACAGACAATACAATTATCAGTAAGCAACATATGAGAAGCAAAACTAAAATCACACCTCCATTTCACAATAGCTGTGTGTTTCATTCTACCATCCACCTTTTATTTTTGCACATATAGTCCTTTAGAACATTCACCAGGGTTCATACCAGTGCCTAGCTTCAACTTCTTTCCAATTTTCATGCCTATGTATTTCAACTTATATTGCTTTCTATCACTTAACCCATTTATAACCCATTTATCATATTCCTGTAAAATTGATGATCTAATAAGTCAGTGACACTAAACATTCCTTTAGCCTGTTTGGTTCTAACCTGTTTATCTTTCTGTATATTTTTAATAATATTTTTGCTCTCAGCTATATTAATTATTTCTCAGTGTTACCACCTTAGGCCCTTTAATTTTACACATGTATTTCTATAGCAGTAGCTAAACTGATTTGTTTTCAGCCTCTTTATCATTTAACGCTTATTCAATATGCTCTATAGTATTCACAGCAATAGAAAAATGGGTTTTGGAGTCAGAGAATTCAGGATTTGAATCTTAGGTGCTCTTCTAAGTCAGTCTCTTTACTATCAGTTAAATTGCTTCATTTATTCTCACTTTTGTTTATGATGACAATTGCTTTACTTGGAAAGTACGTCTTCATTTCGAAGATGAGTTTATCTTTCAAATGCCAAATCAAGTATCTCTTCTTCATGAAAGCCATCATGAATATAGTCCCCCAAACTAAAGTGATACCTGTTTCAGAGTAGATCTTATCCCTCTTAACTGATGATCTCATGCTTTTCATGTTTCCTTGTTTGTATTTTATAGGTTCTATTTCCCCAACTGTTAATACACTGTAAATCTCAATGGCACACTATAGTGGAGACAGCAGTAAGAACATGGGATTGGAAGTAAAGAGAGACCTAAATCTTAATACAGCATTATACACTAATTAGTGTGGCAGTTCAGTTAGCCACTCTTTTCATAGAATAGCCCTAATACACACGGTAGAACCCCAGTGGCCATATCTCCTATTAATATGTGACCCTCCCTTGTACCCTTTAGGAGTGGGAAACTGACCCCAGTCAAAGTCCCTAGGATGTTGTCAACTCTAAACTATTATTCTTGGGAGCTGCTGGTGTTCCTGCTGGCCTGCAGCAGGACAGACTAAAGCTAATTGACAGAAGAGAGAAACAGATTTTTGAAAAACATTAGCAACCTCATTGTCCCTGGTAGCAGTTATCTTTGAGGACCACATGTATCCCTGCCCTTCCTGCAGTTCATGTTGCACCCTAGTATCCTTTAAATAAATAAATATTTTTTTATACACTAGTTAGGCACAGATGATATCGATTTTAAGCTGAACAGTATAAATTCCAACTCCATTTTGTACTTAGCTATGTGACTTATCTCTTTTATCTACTTTTTTTAAAGACAAAGTTGGGATTCTTCTTATTCAATGAAAGAACTGATAAGTGAAAGACCTAGGTAATATGTCTGGCATGTACTAACATTTAATAAACCACCAGTTTCCTATACAGTAAGTCCTGTTTATACAAACTTTCAAAGATGTGAATGTGCGTTCACATGTCCAGTCATGTAAGTCAGTTCTTGTGTCTGGAATTCATTGTCAAGTGCATGCATCCTCTACAAGTGGTTGTGCTTTTGTGTACTTTGTTTATGTGTTATTTGTGTGAAAAATATTATAAGCCTATTACAGTACAAGACTATATAGGTGACTGTGTAGCTGGGTACCTAGGCTAACTTTGGACTTACAAACAAATTGGACTTGTAAAGGGATCTCAGAATAGAGATTGTTCATATGTAAGGGACTTACTGTATTACTGTCTTTGTAATCCTCATAGTACCAAGCAGATTATATTTTTAGTTGATAATGTGGTAAAAATTCTATTTCTAAATGCTGAAAGAAAGCCTTTTGAGGAAATATATTAAGATATTCAGGGAAATTGCAGACATGAGATGAGATCAAACATGATGGTGGACATTCTAAATAAAGGGGTATTTTACAAAAAAACGGATTTGGATGGAAGAAGGCAAACAGATCAGCTATGTTTAAGAAAACATGGTATATCTCTGCAACAAATTTTGAAACACAATGAACAGATTTTAAAACAGAAAATGATAGTTGGAGATCATGGGAGAGAAGCATCATTCAATACTATACAGGTGAATAATTTTAGATTCTTTACATTCTTAGGACACAAATGATTTTTTAAGATCTTATTTTCTTTTTGTGTCTAAGTCAGGAAAAAACTTGATAAACAAAATGTGTACCCCAAGATCCTAATAAGTTTGCCAGGAGAGGGCTACCAGTATGATTTTACCTTTCAAGCGGGCAAAGCAGAAATCTCAGGATAGGGTTATGAAGCTCCATTTTGATTGAATTTTAACATGGGATCTCAAGTTTTACTTGTTCATTGAATTTTGAAGGAAAACAGACAAACACCCTGAGGACTGATAATCTTCTTTTAGAAGACCAAAAGGGCAAGTTTAATGAAGCTTTCACATCTTTTTTTTTATTTGGAGTGTCCTTTAGAAAACATGGCACCCATTCAGTATACAAACACATTTCCCAGGTAACTAGCTAATAAAGGGTGCTATTAGCTACTAATACCATCATCATGTTATTTAGTTTCTGAAAAAAGGCTACAAAACAGTCAATAGTCACTCTTACAATGTAGATTTTTTTTTTCACTTGACCCATTTATAGTAAGTAATGCTTAATATAGCAGAGGCTGTGAGTCTGGCTGCTTAGGTTTGAATCCTGGATTCACTATTTACTAGCTGAATGGCTTGAGCACAATATTATTTACCCTATAAGAATGTTGGATTAAATGACACAGTGCTTACATAAAGCACAGAATACAGGAAGCAATCAGCAAATGTTAGCAGCTGCTCTTATTATTAGTGACTGTGAAAGAGAAATGGGCTAAGCAGCTTTCCCCATGGCTTGAGATGGTGCAAAATGGGACTGTGGATCTGGGTCTGTCCACAGAGAGGGGAGGTGAATGGCAAGCTGGCTCACAGGCAAGGCCAGGATGAAACGAACAACACAGACCTCACTGACTGAGAAAAGTCCTGCTCTTCAAATTACAGTAAAAATCAACTTCAGAAGCAAGAACAAGGACCCTAGCATTCAGAAATATAGAGAAGAGAGAGAAGAATAAGCAAGCAGGCCATCAGAACCCCAGGCTACTCAGAAAGAAGAGCCAAAAAACAAAACAAAACAAAATAAAAAAGGCTCTAGACTCCTTTCCAATTAGGCATCTGGAGTCGCACACTGATCTATTTTTGGAGGGTGTCTGTGGCCAGGAGCCAGAAGATAGGCACTGCAATGTTTTTAAGATCCTTCCCTAAAGAGTAGAAATTGATTAGCCAAGAAGGGAAGACAATAAAAGCATATAATTCTGAATTTTTGTTTGCATATACTTGTTTCCAGTTATTTATGAGTATATTAAAACCTGAAAAGCCTAAAGATACTCTGTTTAGTTTGATATAGCTAAAGACAGAGAACATAAATTAAGAAAAGATCTCCTGCAACAGTCATGACTGTTTTTAACTTCTAAATAACTATTCAAAAAATGATATTTTGAACATTAGTCATGTCCCACATAATGACATTTCAGTCAACAGTGGACTGCATATATAACAGTTGTGCCATAAGATTATAATATAATTTCATGTACCTTTTCTATGTTTAGATATGTTTAGATATACAGATGCTTACCATTGTGTTAACAGTTGCCTACAGTATTCAGTATGGGAACATGCAAATAGACTAGTACCCTAGGAGAAATAGGCCATATCATATAGCTTAAAACCAGGATTACTGGTCTGTGGCCAGTTAGGAATGAGGCCACACAGCAGGAGGTGAGTGGCGGGCAAGTGAACAAAGCTTCATCTTTATTTACAACTGTTCCCCATCACTTGCATCACCACCTGAGCTCTGTCTCCTGTCAGATCAGTGGCAGCATTAGATCCTCACAGGTACACGAACCCTACTGTGAACTGCACATGCAAAGGATCTAGGTTGCATGCTCCTTATGAGAATCCAGTGCCTGATCTGAGGTGGAGCCGAGACGGTGATGCTACTGCTGGGGAGCAGCTGCAGGTACAGATTAATATTAGCAGTGAGGTTTGACTGCACAGAGACCATAATAAATCAATTGCTTGCAGACTAATATCAAAGCCCTGTCAGTGAATGGCAAGTGAGTTGGCATACTTCAATTGTATAGCTGCATCTGGTGGCAGGCTTTAAGACAGAATCTGACACTTAGGTCCCACCCATTATTTTATTTACCACTTCCATTTGTGCCTCTTTTTTTTTTTTTAATGGTGAGTTGTATAATTATTTCATTATATATTACAATGTAATAATAATAGAAATAAAATACACAATAAGTGTTATGTGCTTAAATCATCCCCAAACCATCCCTCCCACCCTGGTCCATGGAAAAATTGTCTTCCACAAAACCAGACTCTAATGCCAAAAAGATTGGGGACCACTGAGCTATACCATCTAGGTTTGTGCAAGTATATTCTATGATGTTCAACTAACAATGCAATCACCTAACAATATGTTTCTCAGAATGTATCCCCAGTGTTAGGCAACGCACAACTGAATTAGTATGTCTTAACACTGCCTTCTAATCCCTTTCTCTAATTGAAATTCCAATCTACACTGTATACTTTTGAATAAAAGTTAGCGTAATCTAACTAAAAGTATACTGTACCCCACAGAAGACAAGTTTACTTGTTTCTAGAGCTAGCTCTGCTCCTGATGAGCTATTTGACTGTGAATCTAAAGATTTTTGTTATAAAACAAGAATATTTAAGTATGATTAAGAGCTATAATGTCTTCAAGCTACTGTTTCAAGTATTTCAGAATTTAAAATTCAAAAACATTGATTAAAAAAATTTTTATATCATTTCAAATGTTTATGTTCAGCAAATGAAACAATTTTCCCTTAAAAACTAATGAAATGGCTAAGTGGTAGGTGTTTTGTGTGTGTAAGTGTATATATGTCTATTGGAGGAGAGAAAGCAAAAGTTTTTACCTTTTTTTTGTAATAGTGCTTTATTTATTTACTTATTATTTTATTGTAGAGTTGTGGGGTACAAGTGAGGATTTACTACCTAATTAAGCTGCACACAGGTGAAGTCTGAGCTTCTAGCTGGCCCTCTCTCCGACAGTGGACCCAGGTACCCAGTGTGTTGCCACGTGCCCCCCTCCTTTCCCATCCCTTCAGGGCTACGCTGATCCCACACTTGTGCTCATGAGACCAGTGATCAGGGCCCACTTCTGAGGACATGCAGTATTCAGTTCTTTGTTTCGGTGATAGTTCACTTAGTATGACGGTCTCCAGTTGCATCCGTGTTGCTGCAAATTTTATTCTATATGGATGCATAATATTCTATCATGTACAAATTCAAAACTACAGTGTGATACCACCTACTTAAAAAGTCAAAAAACAACAGGTGCTGGCATGGCTACAGAGAAAAAGGAATGGCTCTACACTGTTGGTGGGAATGTAAGCTAATTCAACGTTTGTGGAAAGCAGTGTGGTGACTTCTCAAAGTACTAAAAATTGAGTTTCCAATGATCCAGCAGTCCCGCTTCTGAGAATATACCCAAGGGAACATAAATTGCTCTACTGAGAAGACAACTGTACACATATATTCACTACAGCACACTATTCACAATGGCAAAAACATGGAACCAACTGAGATGCCCACCAAAAGTGGACTGGATAAAGAAAATGTGGTACAAAAGTTCTTATTAGTACTTGAAGAGTATTTTCATTTTAGGCACTTAAAAACATTCTTATGCCACACTTTAAATTTTAAAATTGCTAGGTAAGTTTGTTGCCTCATATATCCTACTGCTAACTTTTAAATGTTCTTAAAAACTCAAGACTCCCAATTTAAATTTCAAACACAACTGTTTTATCATATCTCTTAAACATTTACACTATCAGTTTAGTATCCCTTTTTAGTATCTCTGGTTCTTAGAACCTACTATTCTATTGTTACTTGATCTATAGACCTACTATTGTTCCCTCTACAGTAAGTTTTTTTAACACTATCACAGAATTTTGTTTTTTTAAATATTAAGTCCAAATTCTGCTAGCCAGTTTTCCTTCTGTTGCTCAACTTACCATTTCAATTTCTTTTTTTAGGAACACTTACCAGATACAGTACATATCCCCATTTTGGAGCTGTGAAACAAGAAAGGATTCACAGAGTTGCAAAGCCAACATAGTTTTGCCTTCTTTCTCAGTGTTACAGATGATAGCAATTCCACTCTTACAATCGGTTTTCAATAAATGCTGTGAGAGGAAAGAAAAATAGTTCATATTAAAAATATCTGAAAAGCTAGTTTTAATAAATGTTTAAACATTCAGAGGAAATTACTTAAATTTCTAGTTTGTTTCTACAAAGACAATAATGATTGTAGAAATATTTTCATGGTTTCATAGTTTCACTGTATAGTACCTACACTTTTCAATGATTATTTTAATCTCATTAATGCCTGCCACTTGTGAGTAAATAGGGTCCATATTAGGAAAAGATTAATTTCATCTCAAAAAACAAACATGAGCATTTAACTTCTTAGTACTTTATTTAAAAGGCAAAATCATAATGCTTCTGGTTTGGTTTTGTTTTTATTCCTGGCAAACTGTGAGCTTCTTGGTTTTCATTTGACCTCTTCTCTGTCACACCAAAAGCTCAATATGAATGAGGCTTATTAATGAGAATATTTTATTAATTTTATCATGTGTTAATATTAGATTCTGACTAATTCAACATGACCTCAAAGAAAGGTGCCAAAAGAGAACACACCTAGATAATGTAATCCTTAAATCTTTGGCATTCCTATAAAAGGAATTTAACAATAACTATGAGCTACTGGGTTCTTTTGGGTAGGGCTAAAATGATAATAGGCAAAAACAGTCTAAAGCAATACCTCCCGGAATAGCTGGTCTTCTACAGGAGACATAAACAGACATGTGAAGAGTGCTTGATGGAAGTATAAGTCTTTACTGATTTCTGGGTGATTTATACAAGACTTAATAAGAGCCATTGCTTCAGGTATACGTTCACAAGCAATTAGGTATCTGGCACGTAGTTCAAAGAACAGTGGATTTTCAGAACTTAAGTATTTGTTCACTATATTAAAAAGAAAACAAACTCTGTTACTATCAAGAGAAGATTCTTCTCAAACGTTGTTTGAAACTTTATCACTAAAATATGGTATCTAATTAGATTAGCTAGTTATTTAATTAAATGACATTTTTCTTAGTAGGAGGTTATTTGTAAAAATATTCAGTTATATGGTTGGAAAACTGCAAATAAGTGTAATACCAAAACAGTGCCCAAGAAATATTTGATTTCTTCTTAGTCTACAAAGTAAATAACAAAAATAAAAACAAAATTTTTTAAATGAAATTTTCTTTTCAGTTCATTAATATGTTAAAATATCTTATAAGTAACATGGACCTCTGCTGTCTTTTCTTAGTGTATGTTTACATACATTATCTTCTTACTGCACAATATCTTCATTAATATTAAAAGGCTGAATCCCAATTTGTCATATTAGTTCACATTAATTATAGAGAAATTAATCTAAATTAATGAAAAAGCTGAAGAAAAATGTTTTATTACTTTTAAAAATAAAATGAATCCAAAAGTGTATCACTAAGGATAATTGCTAATTAATACTTTTACACAATTTTAAAATATATAAATGTATTTGGCTACATAAATTTATTTAGACCTAACAACAACCTTATGACAGGTTATGATACTGTCTTTACAGATCACAAAACTGAGTCTCAGAGAGGTCAAATGACTTGCCCAAGAACAAAATTAAGTGTCAGAGCAGTAACTGGAAGTGGGATATTATATGATTTTGAATCCCAAAGTGTTTTAATTACTTCTGTTTCATCAGTAGCTTCTGCAGTGCTTATGAATATTTTATTTTGGCTTAATCATCTGCCTTGCAATTCCTTTACAATATGAGGTGAGCAAACACTGATTTGCACAGCGAATGCAAACATAAACGTCAGCCTGGTCTTTGCACTAATGATCAACTAGTAACAAGTCATCCTGTTAATGAGGCTGCAGAGCAGCCTTTTGCCCAGTGAGGTATGCTAGTACAGGTGTGAAAGGAGTATTTATTACTTTAGTGTACTTTCCAGCCCAGAAGGCCATCAGCCCTGAGACCAACCAGCCACAGGTTTATTCTAACTCCTACTGAGAGAAGCGTAAAGTCTCCCATAAAAGTTCAACGGTTCCTCTCCCCTGTCCTCACTCCTTCCGAAGGTCTGCATCTGTCCAACTCCTTTTCCCCTTTGGCCGAATTTCCCAGTATCCTCAGTTTCCGCTGTCATTCCAGCTTTCTTATATTACTCTTCATACTTTTTCTCAATCATCAAACTCTTCCTCCTCAGCCCCAGCTGTCTTCCTATTCAGATTTTTAATCCCTTGCCAAGATCCACACATCAAGCATCAATATCCTATTTATACCCGGGTTCTCCGTAGCACTACCATAAACACCTTAGCCCTATCTTCCTAGCTTTGTCCCACCTCCCCATCCCATCTCACTACTGTGCATTGCTTCTCCTAGTCTTTTTTTTTTTTTAAGTCAGAGTCTTACTTTTGCCCAGGTTGGAGTGCAGGCCACTGCAGCCTCCATCTGCTGGGCTCATGCAATCCTTCCACTGGAACTAAAGGCATGTACCACCATGCCAAGCTAATTTTTTGATTAATGATAGGATGCGATCTCACCAAGTTGCTCAGGCTGGTCTCAAACCTACAGGCTCAAGCTCTCGCCTTGGCCTCTCAAAGTGCTGGGATTACAGGTGTGAGCCATCACACCCAGCATTTCTCCCATGTCTTTATCATAGTCCTCCACACTTGTATTTAGGATTGGCTTCCTCTTAAGCCTGAGGATCACAACTCCTCCACTCAGCTGCACTCACAACTTACCCCTGCCCCTTAACCTAGGACAAATAGAAATATCCTAACCTGCTGTTCCAATCTGTGGTATAAAGTATCTTTCTCACCAAACCAAGGTCTAACTGGCTCCAGGGTTGGGAAGTCTTGTCTGTTCCCTTTGGCTGTCTTGTAACTAAACTCCATAGACTCTCTCTACACTTTGAAATGTTTTCTACACCTTTGTGCTTATTCATCATTGCTGAGCTTACATTCCAAGTTTGGTGATCCAAAATGTTTTGAGGCTCGGGAATAATATGGGGCAGTGATCCCCAACCTTTTTTGCATCAGGGACTGGAAGACGATTTTTCCACAGATGAGAGTTGGGGGGAGATCATCAAGCAACAGATTCTCATAAGAAACACAACCTAAATCCCTAGACCCTCTGTATGTTCAGTTCACAATAGGGTTCATACTCCTATGAGAATCTAATGGTGCCACTGATCTGACAGAAGAAAGTTCTGCTCATCCTCCATCGCTCATCTTCCTGCTGTGTGGCCCAGTTCCTAACAGGCCATAGACCAGTACTAGCCCATGGCCTAGGGTTTGGGGACCCTTGATATAGGGAACATTTAAAAAATGAATTAACTAGACACTGTTGAGAGAGCCTCCTGCCTAAAAAGGAAATTTTGGCCCATAAGAGACCACTTGTTGGATCTAAGTTTGACAAGAGGTGATATCAAGAAGTATGCAGGTGTGAGGGTATGAGACAAAGCTTCTAATACTGGATGAAGTTTGGGGAATACTGCGTTAGAATATTTGGAACTGAAATGTATTCATTCAGCCAACAAATATTTATATTAAGCATCTACTCTGTATTGGGGATAGCTGTAGGATATGCTGCAGAAGTGAGAAAAATTTAGAGTTCCAGCCCTCATGGAGTTTCCTGTGAAAGGGAGATTCCATGTGCTTTCCTGAAAAGCAGAGCTTTTGTTTTTCTTTTGTAAAAAGGGTGTTCCTATTTTTAAAAACCAGATTTTAAAAATATAACTAACTGAAGTAACAAAAACAAATATAACATCGAATAAATGTGTTAACATTCTTGAATAAATGTACCTAGTCTGGTATCAAAAATCACTTTGGGCCAGGTTAGGATAACACGCTTTTCATGTGAAAATATATCACTCTATTATTCAGTATTATAAAATAAAGGAAAAAATCACTATTACTGCTCTAGTTAGGAAATGAAATTGTGTTTGCTTCTCACAAATGCTGGTTTTGATTTTGAATCTCCTGAAGTACCTATCTCCTGAGATGCTGGCTGGGCTTTAAGAACAGCTTGCAACACTGGATCTTCCCATGGGCCACCATCTCTAATGATTCGAGTCACCAGTTCCAGATTCACATTTCCATATCTGCGGAGGTGATTCTGGCATTCCTAGGAGAGAAAAATCATTTTGGCTTTGTGAATTTAAAGGGGTTAAAAACTAAACTTGATCACCATTGTCAGTAAAATGACTGATGGTCAAAGAGGCAGCAATCAAATTATAAAAGAGAAAGGGTTACTATTGTAACCTAAGTAGGGTGTCAAAACACCATTAACACAAATAGGCTTTAATGCCAAAGGTTACACAGTATGTACATAATTGGGCTTAGAAAACCCCATTTAAAACAGGTAAGAAGTGTAACCTAAGGGAAAAACTTAAGCAATGCATCATTTCGAGGAAAAGAACCAGGTTGCAAAAAACTGAAAAATGTTCAGTTAGATTTACATGAAGGTTTATAAACTTCCTGTTAACAATGGCAGGCAAAAGCCTGGCAATAAAAAGGGGACGGAAGGAGGCAGTGCCTGCAAAGTATGCAGTCTCTGGTTGGGTAGACAGAGGCCTCCTGCCCTGATCCCAAATATATATCTAAGTTGTACTAGAAGGCTGAAAAATGCAAATTCTACTCTTCTTTGTTGGATAATCAGATTTGTAGTTTAGGGATAAAGAAATGACAGGTTAAAGAAATATATCTTAACATAAACACTTTGCTTTACGTTTGAGATAAAGATGTACTGGTAAGTTGAGCTATAATTATTAATTTGTCTATGCATTTTGTTTATATTTTTAAAAGATATGTGGAATGCTTTTTTAGAGGATCTATCTTAGACTTATCATTATAATACGAAATTTGCAACACGTTTGTAAACAATGTATAATATTTAGAACTTGGTTTATGAACTTATCTCATTTATTAGATTTAGATTTACAATATTTGTTTAGTCATCTTATTATGCTTTTTGATTCATTGTATACTTTGTCAGGTGCTTCAAAAAATGTTTCAGGGAATTTGATTTAAAATTTAAACAATTAAAAAAAATTAACTGAAAATTTAGTGAAAGTATGATTTTTAAAAATGTATAAATTGAGCTTAAAGGCTTAAGAAAAAAAAAACTAGATATTTAAATTGGCAATGTTTTAAAAAGTGAATATTTAATTGCATATAAATTAAAACAAAAACAACTGCCAGCATTTCATTCTGTGCTCACAAAATCTCTGATATTAAAAATTTAGTAGCAGTATAAAGTGAAGCTTTGGGTTTAAAAAAAAAATCTTAACAAATTTACTTATTAATAATGAATCCAGGCTACATATCTGAAGAGGCTATAAACACTTTGCTTTTATTAAATTGCCATAATCTTCCATTATCTGAACATTCTATCTTAGTCTAAAAAATGATTTATACTATATTATGCTCTGTATTACACAAAAGAGGTTTTATTTTATAAAAGAACAAGGTAGTAGAAGAAATCAAGTTTTAAGATAAAGAATCATTCAGTCAAGATAAGTCAAAGGATCATTAAATCCAAACATCATGAAAGTTATTTAAGGGTGATTACAAATGAAAACAAGAAAGCAAAGAAAAATCCTACAAACAATGGGCAAGTTACTTAACCTCTCCGTGTCCCACTAGTCAATTCCTCTGCAAAATGGATACAAAGACACCTACTTCATAGGATTGTTGTGAGGATTAAATAATAATTACAGTATTGAGAAGTGCTTGGAGCAGTGCCTGGCACATAGTAAGCACTCAAAAAATGTTGGCTACTATTTCTTCTAGTATTTCCTTAACAGTTTAAATAAATATCTGAGAGATTTTTAATCTCTCAGATATTAAAAACTTAGCAACTATAAAGCAAAGCTTCAGATTTAAAAAAATATTATCTTCACAGATTTACTCATTAGATGAATCCAGGCTATATATTTGAAGAGGCTATAAACACTTTGCTTTTATTAAATTGTCATATTCTTCCATTATCTAAACATTCCATCTTAGTCTAAAAAGTGATTTATACTATATGATGCTTTGTATTACACAAAAGAGGTTTTGTTTTATAAAAGAACAAAGGACAGCCCTTATACTCTGTGTATATAACAACTTCTACCCACAGGCAACTTTGGGACACTTATTTTATTGCACCTCCCACATTTAGTGTGTAGTCTCATAAATGTTTATATTATCAATTATATCCTTGTACTTTTATCACGCTATTAAAAATTAGTAAATTAGCTTACATTTATTTTTTGAGATATAAATCAATTATAAACAAAAATTTATAGTGGGTCAAAAATATCATATTTTGGACATCATTTTATGGGAAATCATTCTGGATAGAAAATAACGATGGAATAAAGATTTCATTTTGGTCTATTTAAAAAGATACGGAATGAATGAACAAATCAGCTTGAAAGTATTTTTTGGCTCTTCCTTCCTTAAGTATAGTGGCTTTTGGGGGTGATATTCAATTTAACACCTCCAAAGTGAATAAAGAAGCATTTAAGTCACGGTAGAAATCACAGTTGATTCTCTCCTAGAATATATACACACATTGTATTTTTTTTAGAACGTTTACTTAAGTAATTGGGCCTGTGCTTTGGGAGACTGAGGTGAGTAAACTGCCTGAGCCCGCGGGTTTGAGACCCGCCTGGGCAACTTGGCGAGACCTCGTCTCCACAATAAATCAAAAAATCAGCTGGGTGTGGTAGTGCATGCCTGTAATTCCGGCTACTCGGAAGGCTGAGGCGGAAGGATCGCCGGAGCCCAGCAGGTCGAGGCTGCGGTGGCCGGGAGCGGCCACTGCACTCCAGTCTGGGTGACAGAGTGAGACTCCAACTCAAAAAATAAAAATAAAAAATAATTGGGCCTGTATATTAACTTAATTCTTAATTAAGTCATCTGTCTACTATTACTGTTACCCATTTACACTGTGCTAAATATAATCCCTTCCAATACTTACAATCAACCATATGCGTTTCCCAAAGGAAGAAATAAAATACAACTCTTTTCCCCACTTTTCTTTCAGAATCCACTATGAAGTGAGCTTGACATTTTACTGGTTGAGATTTTAGAGAAAGCACAACATGTGTCTGTGAATCTGTGTATCAGTGTTCTCGGCACCTACATAGTTATTCTGAACCTACCAGCAGCTTATCACTGGCTGCAAATCTTAATGCCTCAACCTCATATTCAAGAACTTCCGGAGTTAGCTACCTATTCATTCACTATTGCACAGTGTGAGTCCTTCTCTCCAGCCCGGTCTCTTCCACAGCTCCAGATTCGCCTTGTCTTTTCGTGCCTATGCCTTTTCTCATGTCACTCTTTCTCCTACAACTCCCATAAACTTATCTAAATCCTGTCTTTCCACAGTTCCTGAGAAGCCTCCACTAGCTAGCTACTTAATTCATAATAAACTTAATTCCTTCTTGTACAGTAATAAAAATTACTACTAGCTTACTCTTCTGAATCATATATGAAGAGGGCTTTGCATTATTATCTTAAGTGTTAACATTTTACTTCTTAGGCAGTTAAAATTTTTTCAGACGGGCACAGTGGCTCATGCCCATAATCCCAGCACTTTGGGAAGCCGAGGTGAGAGGAATGCCTGAGCCCAGTGGTTTGAGACCACCCTGGGCAACTTGGTGAGACACTGTCTCTACGATAAATCAAAAAATTCGCTGGGCATGGTGGCATGCGCCTGTAGTTCCAGCTACTTGGAAGGGTGAGACGGAAGGATCACCTGAACCTAGCAGGTCGAGGCTGTGGTGGCCATGAATGTGCCACTGTACTCCAGCCTGGGCAACAGAGTAAGACTCTGACTCAAAAAAAAAAAAAAAAAAAAAAAAGCTTTCTCAAACAGCCAGGAAAGAAAAGATGTGCCAGAGAAGATACAGCCTCAATAACAAATAACTTTTTAATCAAAATAGGGTTTTGTGGAAATCTGTGTAAATGCACTCTGGAACATCCTTTTTTAAATGAAATACAGATTTCAAAGTAAAGTTACAGAACACCACCTGTCAAATTCATTAATAAGCAAGTAACTGCAACAAATAGACAAAAATGTAAAAGGTCTCCAAAGTGGTTAATTTTAGAAAAATATAGCCTTTAAAATGCAGTAAAACATTTCTAATACTTTGAAATGAGATGAAAATAATCATATCTTTTATGATTACACTTTTTTTTATTGCCAAAGCACTTTAAAAAGTTGTAAAATTTCAGGATGTTACATATTTTTCTTTTACAAGAAGGCAATCATTCCTAACTTGCTGTTCTTTTTAAAGATACATTCCTGAGCAATATTTACTTGATATTTTCCAAAAAAATAAGCATTCCAAGTTTGGCCACATAAAAAAGGCTGTTACAACATGAAAAAAGTTACTGTTTTTCAATAAAAAGTTGTTATGGAGAAAATGATTTAAATGAATGTTTGAAAGTACTTGTATCATTACATGACTGTTGTTGCCAAAAATCAATATGTCAGCCGGGCTCGGTGGCTCAGCCTGTCATCCCACGCCTTTGGGAGGCTGAGGTGAGTGAATTGCCTGAGCCCGCGGGTTCGAGACCCGCCTGGGCAGCGAGACCTCATCTCTACAATAAATAAAAAAAATCAGCCGGGCATGGTGGCGCATGCCTGTAATTCTGGCTACTCGGAAGGCTGAGGCGGAAGGATCGCCAGAGCCCAGCAGGCTGAGGCTGCGGTGGCCGGGAGCGGCCACTGCACTCCAGTCTGGGCGACAGAGTGAGACTCCAACTCAAAAAAAAAAAAAAAAAAAAATCAATATGTCACCTGTAATGCTTGTATTTATACCAAAAAAGTTAAGAATTTTCCATTGAAAAATCTTTCAACTGGAGCATTTTAATGAGTTTTTAATTTCATTTGTTAAAAATGGTTAGTATTCAAGAACACACTGACTGACTTCGGGAACAATAGAAATTCAGTAGTTAAATTTCAACAAAACCCTTTGCATATTTGGTAGAAGACATCTTATCAGAGCGTGATTTAGAAAACAAATGTTTCCCACTTGGATCTACCAAGAGTATCCTTTCACCTATGACAGTAGTTAAAACCAACCATCAAAGCAAACTGAACCTAAAATCAGACTGAATTACTGTATCACAAAGTGCTTAAAATTTTTTTAAAATAATATATATTTAGTCACACTGCTGCCACTTAGTTTTTGCAGTGCTGACTTGAAAACATTATTTTACTTTTATCCTTCTAAAATGTACTTTTATGCTTTGTTATATAAATAATACATGTGTACAAATAAACATACACACAATGGGGATATGTGTTCAAATGTTATTTTTAAGAGTTATGTAATATGACATCAGAAGTCTGTATACTCCTGGCCTCAGGAATCGTTTGCTTTTGTATTGGTGTTTGGGGCTGAATGCAAACCTTGTCTTCACCTTATGTGGACCCTAACCATGTCTGTTTCCTTTAGCATCTCCTGATCTGCTTCCTCCTGGGCAATTTCTACAGTTCCCATTCTAGTGCAGGCCTTTATGTCTTCTATCACTCAGATCACCAAACTAAAGTTTCTTCATCCCCCTCTTCCCAATACGGCAGACTTCAGAAGGTTTTCAGATGACAAACCATGGAGCTCTGAAGACAACGACATAAATGAAACGTTCCTTTAAACCTGTTCTTCTGCCACATACATCATTGCAAACCCATAATTACATCGTCACTCATAATAGATTAGGGGGTAATACAGCAGAAAGAATGCTGGGCTGAGAGTGAGATTTAGATGAGAGCAATCAACATTTGACTTCTATAAACTTCAACTCTGTTGGAGCTTAATTTTCAGATTAAACAATTTCTAAGATGAGTCCCAGTCTCAAAATCATAAAAATGTGTGCATAAGTTACACTATTTGATGTTTAAAAATAATTAGAATCATGTAGTTCAGTGAGCTATTTAAGAAAATCCTTTGGGAACTTCTGAAAAAACTGAATATTTAAATATGAATAATTATTAAATATGAACAATTATTCCCTGTTTAATAATCCTCATAAAATGTTACAAACATAAATGTAACTTACATTAGAGTTTTATCTGAAGGGGAAGCCAATAACAACTACAGTAAAACCATCAACTGAAAGCATAATCAAATTCAAAATCAGTTGGTGAATGTCATGCTAATGGAAGTACAACCTTATTGTTATCATTTTAAAATAAGTAATATGGTCACCAGAAAAATGCTACTGTCACTGTTCTAACCTGTAATAATACAGGCCTTGAAGCAGAATTAAGGTATATACAAGATTTATTTGAGTACAAATAAAAAACTTGATTTAGCATAAAGAACATTGGGATTCGTCAACAGAACAGATCACCGTACTACCTCAGCTACAAACTGGGCTGGTTTCTTAGTCTCCAATCAGTACTGTTTGATGGATGAATGACTCTCTCTGGTCCTGGTCCTTCGTTTCATCATTTATTAAAAAATGAGTTTGGACTCAATGCCCTCTGCAGTTCATTACAGCTTAAATTTTCTATGATATATTTTATCTGGGTAAATATAAATTGTTTCAAGCACTAATCTACTGAGAATTCTAGTTACTATTTATTAGGACTCTACAGAAGCGGCTTTCAGTGAACAACGAATGCCTCAGGGATGCATTCTCAAGAGCTACTTTCAAAGTGTTGATTGTATCACTGATTTAAAAGGCACTTACACGCCTGCTGTTGACAACACTAGACTGCAAGATGCTCAGAATATAAAATCTTTGTTTACGGTTAGATGCTATGTGTGAATAACTATCAATGCACAATGCTTGGTTCCCTCTTGAAATGACTCATGCTGTATGTCACACTCACGTCAGAGCATACTGGCTATTCCTGAGATAGCTACAATTTATTGACACTGACAGTCCTATCTTTTGAAGGCTTGCTCTTGACCCTTTGAGCTTAAGTGTCTCGAGTTTCTTCATTGTAAATTTTGTATGTAAAATAATTCTGGCTCTTCAAAGTAATTATGCAAGTTCAACAGCTGCATTAAAGTAAGATGTTTCTTTCTCAAACAGAAGATTATTTTCAAAATACAGAAAGTGAAAATATCTGAGGTAGTGATATATAAGAATTATTAAACAGGATTAACTATTTCTAGTAGATAAAATGCAATGAAAAAAATCAGAGATTTACTCATTTCAACACAAAATTTATCTAAGAAATACATTATTTACAAAATGATTGTAAGAATCTGAAACTTTATTTTTAACATCAGTCCTTTTTACTCCCAATGCTAAAAGTATAGTACATTTGTCAAATATTTTTCTTTCATAGTCACATCTTTCTACACTTTTCTCACAGTTAAACATATTTCAATTCAATTTTAAAGAACGGAATGGCTAGGTATCAGAAATGTCTGTGGACTTCTTTATCTTTCCCTTTGCTTTGGCAAAAATATCAGTATTAAGGGATGAAGACTAGTAAGTGTTGGGAACACAGGGTTGAAAGTCAGTTTCCAACCACTGGATCTGACAGTGCAGTGAGAGAGACATCCAACCACAGATTATTAGTGCTCTGGTAATAGTGAAAAAACTTAGAGGGGGAAAAGTCACACACAGTCAAAATGGAGTTGAGCAGACCCAGGAGAGAACTATCTGAGCAGGAAATATGGTAACACAATTTTGAAACTGCTTCTCGCAAAATGCCCTGCTGATATAGTTGTATTTTTCAAAAGCCATTGATGAATTTATTTATTTACTTACTTATGTATTTTGAGTTGGAGTCTCATTCTGTCACCCGGTCTGAAGTGCAGTGGCAAGCTTACTGCCACTGCAGCCTCAACCTGCTGAGCTCAGACCATCCTTCCACCTCAGCCTCCAAGTAGCTGGAACTACAGGTGTGCACCACCATGCACGGCTAATTTTTTTGAGTTATTGTAGAGATGAGGTCTCACCATGTTGCCCAGGCGGGTCTCAAACCCATGGGCTCAGGCAGTCCTCTCGTCTCGGCCTCCCAAAGTGCTGGGATTACAGGCATGAACCACCGCACCCAGCCTCAACAGCCTTTTACCAGCAGTATGAAGGCTGCTTTGAATACCAAAATTAGGACTTTGCCAGATTAAATCTTAGGAAAACTTATTCCAAGTACTCTAGGGAAGAGCCACGGTCTAGGTTTTGAGAAGGTTTTAGCGAAAAATCAACAATTATAAACATTTTCATATTAGCTAAAAATAATAAAACCTGGGAGATCTGCTGGTTTATGACGACTATATTCTTTTATTTCATAGAGATCAACACTTGCCCCAGTGAAGCAGGGTGTGCTTAGCACTTTCATTTTAACTTCTTTCTTGTGGCTTGCTGTTTTGCCTCTGATCATTTTTTTCTCTTAGCCTGCGATGCTATTGTGGTAAGACAGTCTTGGGTCTCCTGCGTGAGAGGTGATACCCCTTACCTTCTCTCCTAACTCGTTTCCCTGACTCACCCAAAGGACAAGCAAATATGGGGGGGGGCATGAGCGGAATTTATTTATTAAAAATTTGTGTATACTTATATGTTTATACTTCGGTCACCTCCAAAGTGTTATCAGTTTAATGCAATATGCCTATCAAGACACTTTTTCCACTACCCAAAACCATTTTTGGACTTATTAATTTTGACACTTTTTAAGTGCTTCTGCCATTGTTGTTTCACCTCCTCAACATCAGCAAAACATTTCCCTTTAAGAACTTTTTTCATCTAGGGAAACAAAAAGAAGTTGTTCAATGGGAGACTGGATGAATGTAGAGGATGGGGCGCAGAGTTCATGCCGTTTGTGGTCAAAAACTGCCGAACACTCAGAGTGGTGCGGGCAGGTACGCTTGTAAATCACCCATCACGAAATAAGCAAATGCCCCGAAAGAATCTCCAAAAAACTCACTTAAGTCAAATGCAGCCTCTCACAACAATGCTAGCTTGAACATGGATGCCAGCGGGTTCTGGGAACACGACCTAGCAGGGGCCCGCCCTTCTGGGTTTTTTATAGGTCCCCTCCTCATAAAAAGAAAAATTATATATATATTTTATTGAATAGAGAATTAAAGAAATACATATATGTATAGTGCATATGAGCATATATATAAATGCAGAGTCCCAGGGAAAGAAGTCTTAACTAAGGCCTAATTCTAGTCTCAACAACAACAAAAAAGTGACTTACACATTGATGCTTAGGGGTAAAGACAGAGTTTTCTCTAAGGTCAGAACAGACTTATTAAAACATTTATAGAGCTCTAGTAGTAAGACTTTTAGATTACTGGTTTGGTTAGCATTTTGGTCATTGCACCACAGTTGTTGTTTTTTGTTTTTGTTTTTAATGCTAAGGAAACTTTAAAACATCTATTTTTATTTTGACTTATAACAGTAACAAAATGTTTGGATTTTAAAACTAGTAAAAAAAGATACAGACCTATGAATTTAACCATCTATTGAGCATATTCGTATTTGGATATTACAGTGACATTTAAAACTCAGTGTGTCTAGAATGGAGCTTATTATCTTTCTGTATCCTGCTGTTCCCCCTCTAATCCTTGTCCACTGAGCAACCAGCAACTACTCTTATGTAGTTATTTCAGCATAAAGCCCAAGAATATACTTGACACTTCTCTTTCTTATCCCCACCCGATCAATACCAATATCTGAGATTTTAGTTCCAGATAATTGAATTTTTGTGTTTTTGCTTTTACAATTTGTATTTTCCTTTTTCAAAATAATTTGGCCAGGCTCGGTGGCTCGACCTGTAATCTCAGCACTTTGGGAGGCCGAGGCGAGTGGACTGCCTGAGCCCACGGGTTCGAGACCTGCCTGGGCAGCGAGACCTCATCTCTACAATAAATCAAAAAATCAGCCGGGCGTGGTAGCACATGCCTGTAATTCCGGCTACTGGGAAGGCTGAGGCGGCAGGATCGCCGGAACCCAGCGGGTCGAGGCTGCGGTGGCCGGGAGCAGCCACTGCACTCCAGTCTGGGCGACAGAGTGAGACTCCAACTCAAAACAAAAAACAAAAAAAAAACAAAATAATTTGACATTAACAGAATCTTCATAATAACCATAATAACAATAGCTAACTAATTTTTACTTGTTTTCTCAGGGCAGTCCTATTTCTTTTATTCTGCAGTGACCCTATTTGTAAATTCCTTGTTTTAATCAGTTGGCTTACTCCTTTATTTTCCTGATAAGAGAAATGTCATCACTTTGTTTTCCAAATATTTGGACTATTCTGTTGCCCTTCCTCATAAACTATAGGGCTTGGCAGCTGTTTATTACATCATATATATATATACTTTTTTACCCTTGAAGAATTCCATGGACATTCATTTATTCTAACATTTATTACTATGGAGGCGTTCATTTTGCTGGCCTGATTTTACTTCATCCTTCGTGGGAACCCTGTTTGTTTTACGTGAGTCCTGTATTCGTAGGAGCTTCATTTTATCTCCTACATTCACAAATATGACAAGACATGCATGCAAATAGCTATGCGTTGAAAACTAAGTGGCTTCTTAGTGACTGTTTCCTTCCCTGATTTGGTTTTGCTGCGGTGATCTGCTGCTCCTTGCCTTCACTGCATCTGTCTCCATATAAAGTTTACCTCCCTATGTCCCTTAGGGCTGTCCCTTCTTTACAATTTCACTTAGTTTTATGGAAGAGACCTTTGAACTCGACCTCAGAAAGAAGATAACAGACCCTTCAGAAAAATGTTAGCTGTTTTATCCATATAACTGATAACTGGTATTTATCTTCTTTAGTCATCTTTACCTAGAATATCTAGAACAGTGAGCTGTTTTACTAGTAGGTAAATTGGTCTCTATCAAACCCTTCCATCCCAAACAAAGAGAGAAGAGGAGAGCTTTATAGGTTCTATAGTTTAATTTGTTAGATTACAGTGACCTGTGAGGGAGTAAAGAGGAACCTTCAGTGAAGACTTCTGGGTATACGGCAGGCTGCATTTAGTTTGGGTCATACCCTCATTCTCTCAGTGGAAAGAATGCTCTCATGCAAAGTCATACATCCCATTTTTGATGTAGTACAAAGTCACTTATTATTCCTGTTCTTATTGCTCTGCTATATGCCTGATGCACTTCTGAGAAGCAACAAGAATGAGACTGACTACACAACGAACACCAGCATCCGCTATTTCCTTCAGCCTCTGTTGTTACAGGAGGGAGCTGGTGGGATGGGAATGTTATCGATAGCACTGAAAGGTCTCTCTCTCTCTTTCTCTCTCGCTATCTTTTTCTTTCTCTTAATTTCCCCATTTTATCACATTTCAGTCCATCAAGTATTGTCTGGCTCATCCCTCAATCTGTTTTCATCACTGAGTACTTGGTATAGACCCTCATCCAAGCTTCTAGCACTGATAATAAAATTTTCCCTCATTTTACATTATTTTTGTCACTTCACTTGGAATCCAGAAAACCTCTAGATATAACGATAATGATGATGAGGGAGATGCATCATATGAAAAATGTCATTGTCTTATGTTGAGGAAAAGATAAATTATTGGAAGTCAAAGAATACTTTTAGAAGCAAGTGAATGGAACATTTGACTCTAAGAAAAGGTTTCCTCTTGAAAATGCAGAGAAAGAATTACAGTTAGTAGATAAGAAGAGTTAAAAATGTCTACTTGAAGCCGGGTTCGGTGGCTCAGCCTGTAATCCCGCACCTTTGGGAGGCTGAGGTGAGTGGATTGCCTGAACCCGCGGGTTTGAGACCCGCCTGGGCAGCGAGACCTCATCTCTACAATAAATCAAAAAATCAGCCGGGCGTGGTAGCACATGCCTGTAATTCTGGCTACTCGGAAGGCTGAGGCGGAAGGATTGC